>NC_079211.1:99543420-99545920 GCF_029633865.1 Lampris incognitus
GCATTGTCGAATACTTCATGGAAAGCCTCGATTATGAAACTCTGTGTAGGATATCTACAGGGAAATGTGCACAGATTTGAGGACTAATGGAAGTATATGAGGAGATTCCTGAGGCACCTGGGAGTTATAGGTGGATATACAGATTTAACGAGGTTTTATTTTTTACTAGTTGCATATTTTTCTTTAACCCGATTGTGCACACAACTGAGAAAAATATCATGTTGAGATCTTGCCGTCTTGTTCAACTTTTAGGTTAAAATCCCCTCCAGCCAAAACTCGCATGCAGTTAGCTCAAGTCGTACCATTAGTGGGACGACGTGTGATGACACCGTGTTTCTGACATCGGAGGCGGTTGTCTGGCCTTGTCTGATTTATTCATGCAAAAAAAGACAGACACTTCTCACCTCGTCAGTCTGACCTTTCAGTGATAACAACTGATCGCTCGCTCTCTCTCTCTCTCTCTCTCTCGCTCTCTCTCTCTGTTACTATGCTACCACGTTCTTTAAAGAGAAATGTATGGATGAGATGGAAAACAGACAACTTGATTTATGAGCCCAGCACAGATCACCATGTCCGTGAGTGCCGTATAATAGTTTGCCACCTACCACTGAAGGGGGTGGGGGGTGGGGGGTATAGGTCCACTGCAACCCCACCTCAAGCTATCTCGCTGTCAGATTTGTAACACAGATTAATGATGATTACAAAAAAGAAAGATCCAGCCAAGCAAGCTTGCCTTTTGCATTTCAAATCCGATACAGACACACTATGGAAGTCCAACAATCTACAGCATAAAATCTTGACGTCCAAACTCAAAGGAGGGAATAGGCCGGCTCTACTTTGCATACAAACACTGGTTGGATGCAAATAATGTGGAGATCTCTAAATGACAAACCAGGTGCTGTATTTTGCAGGCGCAAGGTCGGCAGAGCTGTAAACACGGGCTGACTGTAAACTTCCTTTGGCACAAGGTGAATTTCCCCCACCTGCATCCGTCTGGTAATCTCGTGGCTCAGAAGGAAACCATCTGTGCTGAGGCTGGTGTGGTGGCGCGGCTAGGGGACGTGTTAATACAGATCAGCTGGTGTAGTACAACTTTGGTGTCCTTTTTCTGGCTTGCAATGGCAACGCCACCACCTCCGCCGGCTCAGACCACGCCAATGTCAGACGCAGGCGCAATGAGCTATCGTCATGCAGCAGGCCAGGCGAGGGTGCGCAGGGACATCCATCCGAATGTGTTTTAATGCGTGTTAGCCTACGCTTTTCAGCCCGCTGAAATAAACCATGCCATCAGCAACAACCTGGCCTGGCGGCCTGTCCAGGGTGTCTCCCCGCCTGCCGCCCAACGACTGCCGGGATAGGCTGCAGCATGCCCGCAACCCTGAGAGCAGGATGAGCGGTGTGGATAATAGATGGATGGATCAACAACAACTGACCGAACACAACCTTCTGAATGAGTTTATCAGAGAAAATGTCTACGCGGCTGCTGAACTTGACATGAATCAAAGACAGTTTGCACTCGGCATGGCGTAAAGGCAATTCAGCCCAACTTGACCAAGTGCAGGCCTGTCTGGTCCAATGCGATGTGTCCAATTGTGCACGACGTAAGAGCACCGGGGGCAATTTGTAAATGTAAACCAAGGCTCGCGTGCTGGTTCAGATTACGTGTATTTTTGTCAGTCTATAAGAATGGAGTGTGTATTTGGAAAGAGGCGGCGGTACAGAAAAACAATCTACCGCCGCCACATTTCATTCATCCAGTTAGGCGAGGAGGGAAACGACAATGTGCTGCTGCGCCGCAGTGCCTTTAAAGGGAAGGAGAGGCGCTAATTTGATTGGCCGAGTCAAAGCCCGCTCCAACTCCACCTGTTTATAATGCATTCATCCCGAGCCGGCCCCTTTATCAGCGCCCTGGCTAGTGCTTGTGTTTGCTACTGGTGTGCAGTTTTACGAAGAGGGCCCGAGGTGTTTTAACACATCACCCGGGCACTAAGAGGGTCTTTCTTTGGTGAATGGACATACGTTTTTTTCTCTCCAAAAGCTGTCTTCCATTCTAATGAGCATGAATAGCATAATGCTGGTAGCGAGCAGTGTTGGCGAAAGACCAGAATAAGGGAAGAAATACATGTATGAGGTGGGTTGGTGGAGGTGCTGCTTGTGGGGCGTCCGGGTGGCGTAGCGGTCTGTTCCGTTGCCTACCAACACAGGGATCACCGGTTCGAATCCCCGTGTTACCTCCGGCTTGGTCAGGCGACCCTACAGACACAATTGGCCATATCTGTGGGTGGGAAGCTTGATGTGGGTATGTGTCCGGGTCGCTGCACTAGCGCCTCCTCTGGTCGGTCGGGGGTAGAGTGATCCTGCCATGTGCTACGTCCCCGTGGTGAAACTTCTCAGTCAGGTGAAAAGAAGCGGCTGGTGACTCCACATGTATCGGGGGAGGCATGTGGTAGTCTGCGGCCCTCCCCGGATCGGCAGAGGGGGTGGAGCAGCGACCGGGACG
>NC_079211.1:99550920-99563420 GCF_029633865.1 Lampris incognitus
GATGCGATGAATGTTAACACAGAAACACATGCGTGTGCACACACACACTAGACAAGAACAGACAAACATTCACATGTACACGCACATACAAACACTCATACACACACATAGAGAACATTAACATACTCAGCCTCAATTGCTCACCCACACACACAAACGCACACACACACACACACACACACACACACAGGGACAGCTGGCATAAATGGGATAACAGGGCTAAGCCCTCTCTATCTTTTACAATAAAGATGAGAAAATTATTGTTAAAAACTTTAGAACAGATTATTTTAAATTTTGGGTGGAAGATAAGAGCAGCAACAGCTCTAAATAGTCACACAAAAAACACAAAATACGTCTAAATGAGCTGGGGGTTTTTTGTTGTTGTTTTGTTTTTACAGCCCAAACACAACTGCATCAGCTTCCATTCGTCTTCGTGTTACGTGAGTGACAGGTGTCTTGGCACGCCCCCTTGATTTGCTGATCATTTGGGCTAAATTCAGTCAGCCCACAGGCCACTGACTTTTGACCAGTGGCAGCACAGACAGTACGTACAGTGACGTGCTGCTTGTGTGAGAGGGGGAAGGGAGGGAAGTGAGCGGCCAACGCCCGCGGCCGCCCCTGCCACAGCCATTGCCTCAAGGTGGATGATTTACTTTCTCGTCCATTTTCTTCAGTGTCTTTGGAGGAAAAATTGGAAGTGAGGAGACCGGAGACACATCGTCCAACGATGCTCAAATAACACAAAAGGACAAACGACAAAATTGTAAGTTTTGCGTTACTTAGTTTCAACGAAAGGACTGGCTAATGGCAAGTGTAGCTAAGAATTCACTTTTTGTTTCCCACGCTTGCTGCTTTTTGGGGAGTCACGGCTTGGACCCAACAAGGGATTGTGGATTTGAAACATTTATCCGACAAAATTAGCGCAAGTCACACTGGAAATAGCGTAAAGCTATCAATGCTGGGTAAAGTTAACATCGCCTGTCAACTTGATGAGGGCCACCGCACTCCTAATCAGAGACATGACGAGCTGGTGAAGAAAAACAGGCCCTCATGATCACGGATTGTGGACTGTGTTACATTTCGTGGGGTACCTGAGCTAGCTCTGCAGGGTCCAACGAGTCCCCAACTTCACTCCAGCGGGACGTGTTCCTGGACCTCTTTGACCAGTTCTCTTTTTTGGATAGCCAGTTAGCCGATCACCTGTCAAACACACAGGGACACGTCTAAGACGAGCCAAAATGAGTGGCTTGATTGTATGTTAGCTGTTTATGGACAAAATCTGTCTGATGAAATATTGCAGGCACCATTTGTGGCTGTGCAAGCTGATGAAACAGTCGATGTGGCTTGTGTAAGTAAGCCAGTGCATGATTGTGCTCAGGGAACAATGTGAGAACAATCTTCAGAGCACTTTTTCTGAAACGTTGAAATGAACACAAACAGCCATGATTCTGCATTCTGTTCTATCAGCTGGCATATCATCCCATCATATCATCCCATCATATCATCCCATCATTCTTGCACATGTTGTTCGTGTTAAAAATGGCACGTGCTCATAGGGGTCAGTTACGCTGGGGACATGTCCCCACCACTTTTTGTCATGGCCCATTTTGTCCCAACCATTTTTTGTTTTTGTTTTTTGCAAGCCTTTGGTTGGTCGAACTTAGTATTTGGAAAAAAATTAATCATGGCATGGGATAGCGACGCCCGTAGGTCCCAGTATTTGGGAAACATACTGGTGTGCTTGACAGACTTAAGCATGTAGGTTTTGTGGATTACATACCCTTTTTCTTGTTTTACATGACAGTGACTTGCAAAACACTAGAATGAATGACGCGGCATCATGCAGGCTATGTCATCCGTTTAGGCTACGCAGGTTGACGTGACGGCATCGTAACACATAAAAGGTGTAGCTTTTAAAGGCCGTGTACATCCCTCGATCGACATTATGTGGCCGGGCCACTGAGGAAGGGCATGGTGTGACCATGTCATAGTCCCCAGCACTTCTCAAAACAAACTGACGCCCCTGCATGTGCTAATGTGGACAGAGAAAAGTAGTCAAATGGGGTGTGTGTATGTGTGTGTGTGTGTGTGTGTGTGTGTGTGTGTGTGTGTGTGTGTGTGTGTGTGTGTGTGTGTGTGACAGGTCAGGGCAGTGCAAGCGGTGCAAGATGATTGATGACATCAATGCCTGCACTTAGCATGGAAAGCTGGACTGCTTTTTGAAACATGAAAACATGGCGAATAATGGATTTCAACCCGACACTGACACGGACCACATCCCCCTTTCCTTTCCTTTCCTTTCCTTTTTGTTTTTGTGCATGTAACTTCTCCCTTAAAAGAACGAATGCTTTTTAAGTGTTGACATTTTGAGTCTCCATTTGAATCTTTGACTTACAACGGCGCTCCAATTTAGCAGACCATTTGCATATCCAAAAATGCTCAACTACAGCCCCCGCATGCTGTAATTTGAGTCCTTTCAAATGATGGACTTCTGTGCAGGGCTGAAGCTGATTAGAGGTGGCTGGCTGGATGAACATGGCCTGTGCACTTTGCTCCACCGGCTGAGAGCTTCTATGCTCTCTCTCTCTCTCTCTCTCTCTCTCTCTCTCTCTCTCTCTCTCTCTCTCTCTCTCTCTCTCTCTCTCTCTCTCGCTCACTCTTGCCCCCCCCCCACTATCAATAATTGATAAGGGAGATGAAGCTCCTCGGGGGTCCTCTCTTCTCCTCTCCTCCTTCTCATTATTCCACCCCCCCCCCCTTTATCTTGTCCACCCATACCAGCTAGCGTTTATTGTGCTGACAGCGTCGCTGGTTACAGGTTTGTCTCGAGCAAGCCACTCGTGAAACGGTGCGTATCTTCTTCCTTTTCTGCCCTGTCTCTGTATTTGCCTACCTCCTGTGTCCCTGAACACCCCCCCCCCCATTGTCCTCTCTTTGCCACTTGACCACCACAAACAGTTACCTCACACACAGGCACACTGACAAGTAAACACACAAAAACACCTTTCTCTTTATTTCTCTCTCTCTGTCTCTACCCCCCCCCTCCTCTCTCTCTCCCTCTCCTAACTAAGGCTTTTATCACACCATTCCTGGGTCCCTCTCAGCATGCTAAGTGTCCTCCTGCTTGGTCAAGGTAGTTAGGAGAAGACGTTGTACACACACATGCAAATACAAACATACAGTGGTACTTTAATCTTCAGGCTGGTGTAGACCTTCCTGTTTGTCACTGCTAAGCTCCAACATAATATTACTAAACCAAGCAAATATTATTCAACCTACTGTAATGATTTTAAATACAACCTGTTTAATCAAACATGGCAGTGATCATCTCTGCACAGCTCAGGCAGAATGTGATTTTCTGTAAGATTCGCTTTTTTTAATTGGGCTTATTGCAAAGGTTATTGAAAACTGGACACTTATCAATATTTATACACTTAATGAAATCACTCAAGCTCCGCCATCTGCCTTTGTGCACAGTTTTGAGGATATGTAAAGAAAGACCCAAGTCGAGAGACGACACAATCGAACGCACACTCGAAGATGCCCCACAAAGATTTTAGCAAAGGTCGTGGATCTGACTCGGGTGAAATGAAACGATTGAAATGACCAAAGTCGCGGAGGGAAAGTGTTATTTTACGATGCATTTTGCTGAAAACCATGTTGATTTTTGCCCCGTGACGGCCTGGCGGCCTGTGCAGGGTGTCAGCCTGGCAGCCTGTGCAGGGTGTCTGCCCGCCTGCCGCCCAGTGACTACTGGGATAGGCTCCAGCATCCCCGCCACCCTGAGAGCAGGATACGCGGTTTGGATGATGGATGGACAATGTTGATTTTTGTGGCTATTTAACATTAAGAAAGTAAGTCCTATCTACTCATATATTTTCGTAATGTGTGTGTGTGTGTGTGTGTGGTGTTAGTGTAGATAGCGGGACGGAAAACTAAAGCACTTATGATCCTAATTCTTTCTAAAGGTGGTAGGTATTGTCTCAGAGAGTAAGGGAAAAATCCCAGAAAATTAAAGTTATGCATAATTATGCATAAATATGGAAAATATGCATTTTTCTAAAAATGGCTAAAAACCACTTTTCTCGGCATTTCAGATGATTCTGAACATCTTTGATTTTTTCACCTATATAAAAAAAAATTTTCTGGGACTTAAAAATGTTTTGGCATTATGCAAAATATATGCATTTTTGCAAAAATGCACTTATGATCCTAATTTTTTTTTGGAGGTGGCAGGTATTGTTCGAGAGAGGACCAGAAAAATAGCAGAAAATTAAAATAATTATAATAATTATGCAAAATATATGCATTTTTGCAAAAATGCACTTATGATCCTAATTTTTTTTTGGAGGTGGCAGGTATTGTTCGAGAGAGGACCAGAAAAATAGCAGAAAATTAAAATAATTATAATAATTATGCAAAATATATGCATTTTTGCAAAAATGCACTTATGATCCTAATTTTTTTGGAGGTGGCAGGTATTGTTCGAGAGAGGACCAGAAAAATAGCAGAAAATTAAAATAATTATAATAACTATGCAAAATATGCATTTTCTAAAAATGGCTAAAAACCACTTTTCTCGGCATTTCAGATGATTCTGAGCATTTGGGGGGAGGGAGTTGGAGTGGGGGGGGGGGGCGGTTAGCTGGCAGGATGAAGAGGAGGGAGATTTAGACGGGTGGATAACCAAACTGCTACATTGTAGCAGGGTTCTTCTAGTAGTGAATAAAGATGGAATACAAATAGCAGATAATCAAGAAAAACTCAAGGCACTGCTTTACTTACTTACTTACTTTACTGCAGTGGCTGAAACTATCCGTGGGCAGATGGGGGGTGGGCCACTCTGTAGCCTAAGGGGGGGGTCTGGTGGCTCTGTCTGCCTTGAGGGGCCTCCCAGGCAGGCCTGAAGCCCAGGACGGGTCTCAGGTCCCTGGAGACTATCTGACCACGGGCCCACCGTGAACCCGGCAGATGGCACTAGCAACTGATTGACTGCGCGGAGTACTCGTTGAGATGAAAACAACAGCTAAACGAGAGAAAACATGGCCGTACGGTGGAAGTGCAATAAATAAACCATGGAGCGGTGACTCCTGTTTGACTCCATGTTGTGTTGCTGTTTTTTTTTGTTGTTATTGTTTTTGTTGTTGGTTCTTTTTTTTCCTCCAGAATAATGCAGAGCTCTGCTGCCTTAGATTTGCCATGGAGACTCGGGCAGATTTCCATGCAGCAAGTGACAAGCCTTTACTAGACACTATTTTTTGTCGTTGTATTTTTGCCTCCTTTTTCTCCCCAATCGAATTTTGGCCAGTTTCCCCACTCTTCCAAGTCACCCCGGTCGCTGCTCCACCCCGTCTGCTGATCCAGGAAGGGCTGCAGACTTCCACGTGCGTCCTCCGATACATGTGGGGTTACCGGTCACTTCTTTTCACCTGACGGTGGGGAGTTTCGCCAGGGGGACGTATCGCGTGGGAGGATCACGCTACTCTCCCCAGTTCCTCCTCCCCCGAACAGGCCGACCGACCAACCGGAGTAGGTGCTAGTGCAGCGACAAGGACACATACCCACGTCCGGCTTCCCACCCGCAGACAGAGCCAATTGTGTCTGTAGGGACGCCTGACCAAGCCGGAGGCAACACGGGGATTCGAACTGGAGATCCCCGTGTTGGTAGGCAACAGAATAGACCGCTACGCTACCTGGATGTCCACACTAGACACTACTTTAAGGCAGGACATGAGAAATGTGCAAGGGTGGAGAGACGCCTATAATGTCCAAGTTGTACATATCATTGCTGTACGCAGTAAGCCGGGCTATAAAGCCCCCATCAGTCTGAATTGCCTTGGAAAGGTTGAAATTTAAAATTTGCTGTATTTCTGGTCTCAGACCCGTTGTGGTCTCCCTTAAAAGCCTCTGAAATACCCCAGTAGATCGTGTCAGACTAACACAGCGGGTAGTTTAATTCAAGTAACCTGGCTTGTCAGGGTTACATGTGTTCAGATGCTGCTGGCGATTTACGGGCAACACATTCCCAAACACTTTTGTGGCAGCCAGGGAGACAGTTACCAACCTCTGTTGTAGGCCGGAGGGGATTGTGCGTGCGTGTGTGTTTTAATCTGTCCGTGGCTCATCTCAAACTACTGGACCCAGCAGCCTGCATTCAGTGCACAGTTATGCTGTAATGAAGAACCTGTCGTGGTTGCGGTGGTTCGAAACCTCGTTTGCACTCTCTCGCTCACTCGACCGTGTGCACGAGTGACTCGGCTGACTCGGATTGGGCAGCGACATGATCAGAAGTTATTAAAAGAATTTTCATCATCAAAAAAAAATGCAAAAGTTATAAAGGGACCACTTCCTCTCGGTTGGACTCAAAACAGGAAGTGTTGCATATTCTCGCCGCTGCCTGATCTGAGTCAACCGTAGATGTGAGTCACGCGTGCGTGAGCATGAACAGTTTACCCGGCCTTATTGTAGTGAATTCAGGAGGCTGCCGGGAACCACTGCAGCCGGGACCCGGGCCTCCTGCACCACGGGCAACTACGATGACCGGTCCACTAAAGGGTCTGACCCGGGTTTGCGTCCCGGCTTCCCCCTGAATTCGCTACACTGGTGTCAGAATTGGGATGGTGAGACCATGAGGCCATCGGAAGCGCGTGCACCCGGAGACACGAGGGAGCCGCTATGCTCCCTCGCGCCTCCCGAAGGGGGGGGGGGTAGTGTAACGACCACGGATGACTAGACTTGGCTAATGGGTTGACCCTTTAGTCGACCCGGGTTCGCGTCCCAGCTGCAGCGGTTCTCGGCTGCCCCCTGAATTCACTACAATATTATGAAAATGAAGGCAAGGTTAGGGCCGGACCCATTTAAATGGTCACAGAACAAACCTTTTCTTTTTGGAAAGCGGAAGTTCATGATCGACTTGGTCACGAAGGTCAGCATATAGGAGGCTGCACATCCACAGACTGACAGGCAAAACATTTTTATTATAGATTTTTTTTAGCTTGCACATTAAAAAAATGTTATCCATATTTCCCGTTCAGTCGACTTGGGCACTATAATGGCAGGAAAAACAATGTTTTTTTCTGACCATGTGTGTGTATCTGTCTGCTGCTAATCTCACATACTACTGGACCCGTCAGCCTAATAATGTTCGTGCACTGTTATGACAGTATGGTCGAGGACCTGTTGTGGTTGGGGCGATTCGTAACCTTTGAAAACCCTGTTTTACTCCACAAATGAGCGCTAACTCCTCACCTGGTTTGTCGCCCGGCCCGAGCACCGAAGGGCAGATACGCCTGGAAGAGATCTGCACTTTACTGGGTGCACTCTCCTAGTTTGCTCTTGTATTTTTTGCTATGGTTGTATATCACTTTTTAAGATCTTTGCTGACAGTACTAATACATTGGGTAAAAAAAAAACTGTATAAAAAGCCACAATACCCACAACAGCATCCATTTACAATGACAACGGGTGCTTTAGTGCAGCCAGAGATACTGAGTTTTGGTTTAGGCCTCTTGCATCACCGCCGCAGTCAAAGGCACGGCAGACAACGCTCCCCTTTATACTAGTATTATATTATAAAATGAATGCAATTGCCGTTATTTTTGAGTTAGAGCCACAAGCGGCATGAAACCACCCTGGTACTTTTCTTTCATAAACAAATCCTGCTGAAGTTAGAACTGAAACTTACACAAAAGCACCATGCAAGCCCTGCTAAGTGCACTAATGCTGCAAATGTGGCAATCATGCATCAGTTCTAGGTCTAACGTTCATGGAGGGTTTCTAAATGCAAAAAAAAAGTTTTTCACACCAAGAATGAAATTGCAAAACAATGATTTTATCGCCCCCCCCCCCCCCCCACCGTCTGTGAAAATGGTGAAAGGGGATTGAGAGACTTTCGGTTGGATCTGAAATACTAAATCAGAACCCCAAGCCTGTGAAACAATCAACGGTGCATCTAAAACTGTTGTTAACGATCCATACAAGAGACCGAGTCTATCGTATGGATAAATTACAAAAGTAATTGACTTGAATATGACCTATGAATCAATACTTTTTCACTAGCGTGCCACAGGGGGAGACGATAATGCTCTTCGATCATCGTTTTGTGACCCAGCATGAAAATCTCCAAATATGTCCTGCTTCGGCCCTTTTCTTTTGAACGGGATATGTGGAAAACCTACTCGGTATGTGATCGTAGCTGGTCTCACAGGAAAAGCTCCATAACAGGAGACGCTTTAATGATATGATGCCAGCACGGTACATTTATGCAGCTGTAAACAGCCATCGAGCAAACGAGGCATCCCCCCTTTGGGTTCCACATATGGCCCCGGCACATGCCACGCGTTAAGCCAAGGGATCACACAGCTGCAATTGCTCACGTGGGCTGAGTAGAAGGTAATCATGCATGTTGCGAAATGGTTTTCATCATGCACCCAGTATTACTTACACACCATGCATCTGCTCTGCCAAGCACCTCATATATCTGAGAAAACAAGCAGGTTAGCTATGGAACATTTGATCAAAACGCCCCCGCAGCCCACACGCACGCACGCACGCACACACACACACACACACACACACACACACACACACACACACAAACACACGCACATGCACACATGCACACACACATGCACACATGCACACACGCACACACATACACATACATACATGCACACATGCACACACACATACACACACATGCACACATGCAAACACATGCATACACCCATGCACACACACACACATGCACACACATACACAAATGCACACACACGCACACACACATGCACACACATACACACACACAAACAAATGCATACACATGCACACACACACACACACACATACACACGCACACACATACACATGCACACACGCAAATACATGCATACACACATGCACACATGCACACGTGCACACGTGCATACACACACACACTTTGAGTGGCTGTTACAGCTAGAAAAGCGCTATATAAAATGCAACTTGATTGATTGATATACACACACACACACACAACTCAGATTTACTTGTTAGAGACATAATCATTTACAGCACACACAGAAGTGTTTCTATCATTTCTCTCATAGTTCATGTCAGTGTAAATACTGTGATCTGTCTGTGAGGAAGGCAGCAGCCCAGTAGCACTGATCGATGGCATGATTATGTCATTAGAGAGTTCCTCAGGAGGGCAGCTGTCTTGTGAAGTTCTCTGATGACATCGCCCTGCTGTCTCTTCTCCAGGGCTCGGAGTCAGATCATGATTGTGCCCTACCTGCCTTCCTTCAATGGTGTGACGATAACTTCCTCGACCTTAACGTATCAAAAACTAAGGGACTAATCACTGATTTTAGGGAAAATAGTGATGAACCAAAAGCTAGCCTCACAGCGATGGACTGGTCAAGAGATTTAACCGCACACTGGCACAACAGCTGGATGGCTAAACGCCAACGGGACTGGGATACCCATGTCCCCCTTGTGCTATTGGCTTAGCGGTCTGCTGCCCAAGACTCCACTTCCTTCTCAATTTAGGTGGGGGCATCAGGAATCAGGAACCATTTATTGTCATTTCTTACATGTACCTGCATACACAAATAAACGACATTTCGGTTCTCTCAGCCCACAGCAGTGCAACACAAAAAACACACATCCAAACTTTCCCAAAAATGACACCATCAAAAACGTACAAAAACAGAGTGGACAAAGCAAAAAAACAAAACACAAACAGTTAACAACACAGTCCACTCAGTGCAACACAGTCCAAAAACATGCCTCTGTCCAGAGAACAACCTCCAGCCAGGATGACTGCCGGAACTGCTGGTCTGCATGAGATCCGGATGCCAGCTGAGATGATAGTGGCAAACCTCCCGACACCCCTGTGGACCCTCCAGGACCTGACCAGGAAGCTCCAGGGCCGCTAAGAGTCAGCTCGTGAGTTTGCCAGAGACCAGCTACAGAGTGCAGGGGCAAGACAGAAGAGGAACTATGACGTGCGTGCCAGAGGACGGCATTTCGAAGTCGAAGGTCTGGGTGTATAACCCTCAAAAGAAGAAGGGCAGGTGTTCAAAGCTGGACAGCGAATGGGTGGGGCCTTGCAGGATCCTGAAGAGGTGAGGTCGTGTAGAGGGTCCAGCTGCCACCAAGAGCAAGTAAGTCGCCCTGCATCGAGATGAGCAGGCCCCCCTACCGGGGCATGACCACTCCAGTAGGACCAGGGAGTGGGACATGAAGGTCTTCGGACACTGCCTTGAGCCCCCCCCCCCAAAGCCCCGTCCAATGACCAGAGTGCCTCACCCTGCCCCTCACAATCTCGACCGTTTTCCT
Organism: Lampris incognitus; assembly: GCF_029633865.1. Lineage (NCBI taxonomy): Eukaryota > Metazoa > Chordata > Actinopteri > Lampriformes > Lampridae > Lampris > Lampris incognitus. The sequence continues at coordinate 99,561,241 of NC_079211.1, forward strand.
TTTGCCCTGTATCCCCTTCCCTGACCCGTTGCCCTGTCCCTGCCCCGGCCGCCACTCCAGCCCCTTCTCCACCTTCCCCAGGAGAAACCTCAGGCCCCCTGGTCATCTGAGAGACTTTATTTGCCCCCTCAAGGGGGAGGGACTTTGAGAAGGGGGGTGTAGTGTAGAGGACTGAGTGACATATTGATTTTTGACTGTTTCTTGCAGTTGCTGGGATTTCCGGGATGTCAATGAGCAAGTTGTATGCTTGGAGGCTGTGGGGCCTGTCAGTCGTTTTCAGTTGCCTATGGCGGTGGTTTGGGTGAGATGGCATACTTGTGATTGGCAGAGAGTTAGGGAGGGTGTTTGTTTTGCTGTTCCTGTTAGGTCTGGGGAGCGGCGTTAGAAGATAAGCGGGAGCAAAGCGGGTTGAGAGTGCAGAGAACTCACGATACAACGGGAAGGTTTTGTCGCTTTGGCGTTGGCTACGGCCAACGGTAGCCTGTGTACTGCTGCTAATAAAGCACTAGCGAAACCAACCAATGTCTCACAGCCTTATTGAGAGATGCTACAATATTTTTTTTCTCCCTATTATAATAATTCATTCCGAGTCAAAGAAGGTTGAATCAGTTCATCTGGATACGTTTATTGACAGATACGTTTCATCACTCAGCTAAGTGTCCTCTTCAGTCTAAACTGACCGCGGGTATCCCCACCCTTATAAACAACACAGTACAATACAGTTGCCTATGACCGAAACCAACGATCAGTTTCACGTACAAATATGGGTAGACCATTACCTAGAGTTATAATGCCCCCCCTGCCCCCCCCCCCCCGGTTAAGGGATGGTCGTTCCCTCTTCACATAGATGGCTTCTTTGACTCCCTGTTCAAACCAGCGTTCCTCCCTATCTGGGATGTGTGCATCCTCATCCTTGAAAGAGTGGCCACTGGCCTGTAGATGGGTGTAGACTGTGGAGTCCTGGCCTGGCGTGTTAGTTGTGCCATCCTCTTGGCCAGCGTCTTTCTAGTTTCCCCAATGTACAAGTCACGGTAATCCTCCTGGCACTAAACAGCGTACACTATATTATGCCAGGGGACCTGATCCTTGGGGTGGACCAACTTCTGGGGCAGCGTGTTTTGGGGTTTGAAAGCAACTGAGACGCGGTGTTTGGAAAATACGCGTCTCGACTTTTACGACAGTCCTGCCACATACGGACTCACCACTGGTTTACGCTTAGACATCTGTTGTCCTGCTCTCATCGATTAGCTGGTGCACTGTTTGGGCGTCTTCCTGGCTTTGACAAACACCCAGTTAGGATAACCACACTTAACCAGGGCCTGTTTAATGTGGGATTTCTCCCCTTCCCTGGCTGCTGTGTCGATGGGGACGTTGTCAGCCCGGTGGTTCGGCGTCCTGATGTGTCCTAGTTTGTGCTCCGGTGGATGATGAGAGTCAAACCTTAAATACTGATCAGTACGTGCTGGTTTACAGTAAACATCACTTTCTTATCTGGATTATCGAGCATGCACCAAGACAATTAATTCTGAGCTGCCCAATGGTCAGCCAAATTTGGCATTTGCCCAAATCCCAGATGGCCAGTCCATAACTGGTTAGAAACGTGTGGCCCAGTAAGCAAAAGGAACTAGCAGCCAATCTGACCATGTCCCCCAGGCCGGCGTTATAATGGACCCCTTAGGAAAACAAACCGCTCAGTCCTTCATTCCTTCTGCTATCTGGCCATTAAATGCTGACGGTAGCCATTTTAAATGACTATTACATTATTTTGAACTCGGTTGCCTCTGACATACGTATATTAGATACCTGGCCTGTGAGTTTTCGAGTCTGGACTGGGAAAGCTGCAAATGGATTGCCCTTCTTGGGATCAATAAAGTTTTTTTTCTTTTGGATTTCCCCCCTATTTTCTCCCCAGTTGTACCCGGCCAATTACCCCACTCTTCTGAGCCGTCTCGGTCGCTGCTCCACCCCCTCTGCCGATCCAGGGAGGGCTGCAGGCTACCACATGCCTCCTCCGATACATGTGGAGTCGCCAGCCGCTTCTTTTCACCTGACAGTGAGGAGTTTCACCAGAGGGACGTAGCGCGTGGGAGGATCACACTATTTTCCCCAGTCCCCCCTCCCTCCCTCCCCCCAGAACAGGCGCCCTGACCGACCAGAGGAGGCGCTAGTGCAGCGACCAG
>NC_079211.1:99565576-99660672 GCF_029633865.1 Lampris incognitus
TGCAGATTTGTCGGCTGCACATCCATGATGCGACTCTCCCGGTCCACCACACCCCAAAGGTGCTCTATTGGATTGAGATCTGGTGACTGTGGAGGCCATTTGAGTACAGTGAACTCATTGTCATGTTCAAGAAACCAGTCTGAAATGATTCAAGCTTTATGACATGGCGCGTTATCCTGCTGGAAGTAGCCATCAGAAGATGGGAACACTGTGGTCATAAAGGGATGGACATGGTCAGCAACAATACTCAGGTAGGCTGTGGCATTGACACGATGCTCAATTGGTACTAAGGGGCCCAAAGTGTGCCAAGAAAATATCCCCCACACCATTACACCACCACCACCAGCCTGAAGCGTTGATACAAGGCAGGATTGATCCATGCTTTCATGTTGTTGACGCCAAATTCTGACCCTACCATCCGAATGTCGCAGCAGAAATTGAGACTCATCAGACCAGGCAACGTTTTTCCAATCTTCTATTGTCCAATTTTGATGAGCCTGTGCGAATTGTAGCCTCAGTTTCCTGTTCCTAGCTGACGGGAGTGGCACCCGGTGTGGTCTTCTGCTGCTGTAGCCCATCTGCCTCAAGGTTCAACGTGTTGTGCGTTCAGAGATGCTCTTCTGCATACCTCGGTTGTAATGAGTGGTTATTTGAGTTACTGTTGCCTTTCTATCAGCTCGAACCAGTCTGGCCATTCTCCTCTGACCTCTGGCATCAACAAGGCATTTTTGCCCACAGGACTGCCGCTCACTGGATATTTTCTCTTTTTCGGACCATTCTCTGTAAACCCTAGAGATGGTTGTGCGTGAAAACCCCAGTAGATCAGCAGTTTCTGAAATACTCAGACCAGCCCGTCTGGCACCAACAACCATGCCACGTTCAAAGTCACTTAAATCACCTTTCTTCCCCATTCTGATGCTCGGTTTAAACTGCAGCAGATCGACTTGACCATGTCTACATGCCTAAATGCATTGAGTTGCTGCCATGTGATTGGCTGATTAGAAATTTGCATTAATGAGCAGCTGGACAGGTGTGCCTAATAAAGTGGCCGGTGAGTGTATATATATATATATATATATATATATATATATATTTCAAGTATATAGCTGCTGATGAGTGCGAGATGCATGAAACAGGCCTGTACTGCTAGGCATTAAAATCTTTTTTCCTGTATCCGTGTTGATATATATATATATATATATATATATACACTCACTGGCCACTTTATTAGGTACACCTTGCTAGTACCAGGTTGGACCCCCTTTTGCCTTCAGAACTGCCTTAATCCTTCGTGGCATAGATTCTACAAGGTACTGGAAACATTCCTCAGAGAGTTTGGTCCATATTGACATGATAGCATCACGCAGTTGCTGCAGATTTGTCGGCTGCACATCCATGATGTGAATCTCCCGGTCCACCACATCCCAAAGGTGCTCTATTGGATTGAGATCTGGTGACTGTGGAGGCCATTTGAGTACAGTGAACTCATTGTCATGTTCAAGAAACCAGTCTGAGATGATTCGAGCTTTATGACATGGCGCGTTATCCTGCTGGAAGTAGCCATCAGAAGATGGGAACACAGTGGTCATAAAGGGATGGACATGGTCAGCAACAATACTCAGGTAGGCTGTGGCGTTGACACGATGCTCAATTGGTACTAAGGGGCCCAAAGTGTGCCAAGAAAATATTCCCCACACCATTACACCACCACCACCAACCTGAACCATTGATACAAGGCAGGATGGATCCATACTTTCATGTTGTTGACGCCAAATTCTGACCCTACCATCCGAATGTCGCAGCAGAAATCGAGACTCATCAGACCAGGCAACGTTTTTCCAATCTTCTATTGTCCAATTTTGGTGAGCCTGTGCGAATTGTAGCCTCAGTTTCCTGTTCTTAGCTGACAGGAGTGGCACCCGGTGTGGTCTTCTGCTGCTGTAGCCCATCTGCCTCAAGGTTCGACGTGTTGTGCGTTCAGAGATGCTCTTCTGCATACTACCTCGGTTGTAATGAGTGGTTATTTGAGTTACTGTTGCCTTTCTATCAGCTTGAACCAGTCGGGCCATTCTCCTCTGACCTCTGGCATCAACAAGGCATTTTCGCCCACAGAACTGCCGCTCACTGGATATTTTCTCTTTTTCGGACCATTCTCTGTAAACCCTAGAGATGGTTGTGCGTGAAAATCCCAGTAGATCAGCAGTTTCTGAAATACTCAGACCAGCCCGTCTGGCAAACCATGCCACGTTCAAAGTCACTTAAATCACCTTTCTTCCCCATTCTGATGCTCGGTTTGAACTGCAGCAGATCGTCTTGACCATGTCTACATGTCTAAATGCATTGAGTTGCTGCCATGTGATTGGCTGATTAGAAATTTGCGTTAACGAGCAGTTGGACAGGTGTGTGCCTAATAAAGTGGCCGGTGAGTGTATATATATATGAACAAGGTCACAATGGCATATATATATATATATATATATATATATATATATATATATATATATATATATATATATATATATATATATATATATATATATATATATATGAACAAGGTCACAATGGCATATATATATACACTACCGTTCAAAAGTTTGGGATCACCCAAACAATTTTGTGTTTTCCATGAAAAGTCACACTTATTCACCACCATATGTTGTGAAATGAATAGAAAATAGAGTCAAGACATTGACAAGGTTAGAAATAATGATTTGTATTTGAAATAAGATTTTTTTTTTACATCAAACTTTGCTTTCGTCAAAGAATCCTCCATTTGCAGCAATTACAGCATTGCAGACCTTTGGCATTCTAGCTGTTAATTTGTTGAGGTAATCTGGAGAAATTGCACCCACGCTTCCAGAAGCAGCTCCCACAAGTTGGATTGGTTGGATGGGCACTTCTTTGAGCAGATTGAGTTTCTGGAGCATCACATTTGTGGGGTCAATTAAAACTCTGAAAATGGCCAGAAAAAGAGAACTTTCATCTGAAACTCGACAGTCTATTCTTGTTCTTAGAAATGAAGGCTATTCCATGCGAGAAATTGCTAAGAAATTGAAGATTTCCTACACCGGTGTGTACTACTCCCTTCAGAGGACAGCACAAACAGGCTCTAACCAGAGTAGAAAAAGAAGTGGCGAAGGCCGCGTTGCACAACTGAGCAAGAAGATAAGTACATTAGAGTCTCTAGTTTGAGAAACAGACGCCTCACAGGTCCCCAACTGGCATCTTCATTAAATAGTACCTGTTAGAGCCTGTTTGTGCTGTCCTCTGAAGGGAGTAGTACACACCGGTGTAGGAAATCTTCAATTTCTTAGCAATTTCTCGCATGGAATAGCCTTCATTTCTAAGAACAAGAATAGACTGTCGAGTTTCAGATGAAAGTCTCTTTTTCTGGCCATTTTGAGCGTTTAATTGACCCACAAATGTGATGCTCCAGAAACTCAATCTGCTCAAAGAAGTGCCCATCCAACCAATCCAACTTGTGGGAGCTGCTTCTGGAAGCGTGGGGATGCAATTTCTCCAGATTACCTCAACAAATTAACAGCTAGAATGCCAAAGGTCTGCAATGCTGTAATTGCTGCAAATGGAGGATTCTTTGACGAAAGCAAAGTTTGATGTAAAAAAAATCTTATTTCAAATACAAATCATTATTTCTAACCTTGTCAATGTCTTGACTCTATTTTCTATTCATTTCACAACATATGGTGGTGAATAAGTGTGACTTTTCATGGAAAACACGAAATTGTTTGGGTGATCCCAAACTTTTGAACGGTAGTGTATATATATATGAACAAGGTCACAATGGCATATATATATATATATATATATACAGTGCATCCGGAAAGTATTCACACCCCTTCAACTTTCCCCACATTTTGTTATGTTACAGCCTTATCCAAAATGGATTAAATTCCTTTTTTCTCTCATCAATCTACAACACAAATACCCCATAATGACAAAGTGAAAAGGTTTTGTAGAAATTTTTGCAAATTTATTCAAAATAAAAAACTGAAATATTGCATGTACGTAAGTATTCACACCCTTTGCTATGACACTCAAAATTTAGCTCAGGTTCATCCTGTTTCCATTGACCATCCTTGAGATGTTTCTACATCTTGATTGGAGTCCACCCGTAGTAAAATTCAATGGATTGGACATGATTTGGAAAGGCACACACCCTGTCTATATAAGGTCCCACTGTTGACAGTGCATGTCAGAGCAGAAACCAAGCCATGACGTCAAAGGAATTGTCTGTGGACCTCCAAGACAGGATTGTATCGAGGCACGGATCTGGGGAAGGGTACAAAAAATGTCTACAGCTTTGAAGGTCCCGAAAAGCACAGTGGTCTCCATCGTTCGTAAATGGAAGAAGTTTGGATCCACCAGGACTCTTCCTAGTGCTGGCCGCCCAGCCAAACTGAGCAATCGGGGGAGAAGGGCCTGGGTCAGGGAGTTGACCAAGAACCCGATGGTCACTCTGACAGAGCTCCAGCGTTCCTCTGTGGAGATGGGAGAACCTTCCAGAAGGACAACCATCTCTGCAGCACTCCACCAATCAGGCCTTTATGGTAGAGTGGCCAGACAGAAGCCTCTGCTCAGTAAAAGGCACATGACAGCCCGCTTGGAGTTTTGCCAGAAAGCACCTAAAGGACTCTCAGACCATGAAAAACAAGATTCTCTGGTCTGATGAAACCAAGATTGAACTCTTTGGCCTGAATGCCAACGTCACGTCTGGAGGAAACCAGGCACCTCTCATCACCTTGCTAATACCATCACTACAGTGAAGCATGGTGGTGGCAGCATCATGCTGTGGGGATGTTTTTCAGCGGCAGGAACTGGGAGACTAGTCAGGACTGACGGAAAGATGAATGGAGCAAAGTACAGAGAGATCCGTGATGAAGAACCTGCTCCAGAGCGCTCAGGACCTCAGACTGGGCGAATGCTTACCCTTCAACACAACAACGACCACTAAGCACACAGCCAAGACAACGAAGGAGTGGCTTCGAGACAAGTCTCGTGAATGTCCTTGGTGGCCCAGCCAGAGCCCAGACTTGAACCCCATTGAACATCTCTGGAAAGACCTGGAAATAGCTGTGCAGCGACGCTCCCCATCTAACCTTACAGAGCTCGAGAGGATCTGCAGAGAAGAATGGGAGAAATACCCCAAATATAGGTGTGCCAAGCTTGTAGCCTGTAATCGCTGCCAAGGGTGCCTCAACCAAGTACTGAGTAAAGGTGTGAATACTTATGTACATGCAATATTTCAGTTTTTTATTTTGAATAAATTGCAAAAATTTCTACAAACCTTTTTCGCTTTGTCATTATGGGTTATTGTGTGTAGATTGATGAGAGAAAAAGGAATTTAATCCATTTTGGAATAAGGCTGCAACATAACAAAATGTGGGAAAGTGAAGGGGTGTGAATACTTTCCGGATGCACTGTATACATATATGAACAAGGTCACAATGGCATAATATATATATATATATATGTGTGTGTGTGTGTGTGTGTGTGTGTGTGTGTGTGTGTGTGTGTGTATATATGTGTGTGTATGTGTGTATGTATGTATGTATGTATGTATGTATGTATGTATGTATGTATGTATGTATGTATGTATGTATGTATGTATGTATGTATGTTTATGTATGTGTATGTATATGTATGTATGTATGTATGTATATATATATGTGTATATACATATGTGTGTATGTATATATATATATGCCATTGTGTATGGCTATATGCCATTGTGTACGGCTATATGACATTGTGTACGGCTAAATGTGACCTTGTTCATATTTTTTGTCTATAGATAGACAGATAGATAGATAGATACATAAAATACAACCAATGGGGTGGGCTTTGTCAAAACAAGGCCCAACCCCCACCCCATTGGTTGTAATGTTTCTGAGGTTATTTTTCAGAATTTTTCAAATGTTTTCTGTCCCCCCATTGGTTGCTGTGCACCGTAACTAGGGGCGTGATGCGGGGCAACGTAGTATCTATTGACTGTGTATGTTTTTTCTTCCTTGTTTAACCACACTGGCAGCTGATGAGTGTGTGACGCACGAAACAAACTTGTTCTGCTATGTATTAAAGTTTTTCTCCTACATCTATCTTAATAAATAAAAATATATATGGGCAGTATGATGGCGCAGTGGTTAGCGTGGTCACCTCACAGCAAGAAGGTCCTGGGTTTGAGCCCCGGGCTGGGGTAGTACAACCTTGGAGGTCGTTCCGGGTCGTCCTCTGTGTGGAGTTTGCATGTTCTCCCCATGTCTGTGTGGGTTTCCTCCGGGTGCTCCGGTTTCCTCCCACAGTCCAAAGACATGTAGGTCAAGGGAATTGGCCATACTAAATTGCCGCAGGTATGAATCTGTGCATGTGTGTGTGTATGTCGGCCCTGTGTGATGGCCTGTCCAGGGTGTCTCCCCACCTGCCGCCCAATGACTGCTGGGATAGGCTCCAGCATCCCCATGACATATACACACACACACACACACACACACACACACACACACACACACACACACACACACACACCACTTTAACCCATCCTATAGTATAGGAGCAGTGGGCAGCTGCAGTGCCTGGGGACCAACTCCAGTTCTTCTTTCCATTGCCTCGCTCAGGGGCACAGACAGGAGTATTTACCCTAACATGCATGTCTTTTGATGGGGGGGGGGGGCACCCGGAGGAAACCCATGCAGACACAGGGAGAACATGCAAACTCCATACAGAAAGTACCTGGGATGGCCTGGGGTTCGAACTCAGGACCTTCTTGCTGTGAGGCAGCAGTACTAACCACTGGGCCACTGTGCCGCCGATGGAGAGGAGCTTGTCCCTGGACCACCTAAGTGAGTATTTCATCTTCTCCAAATGTGTGAATTGCATCAGGTCACTCAACCTCATAGACGCCTTAGGTGGATTTGTTCATTTCCAGTATAATAATATTCTTCTGTGGGCAAGCAGTGTTGTAAAAGCAATGATGTTTTTTATGTGTTTTCCTTATTGTAGAATGTCTTATATCTGTGATACCAAATATGGCTGCTGCTGTATTGGGTTGGAAATCAATATTAAGTGCCTCCGATAGTGTTTTAAACAACAAGAGCTTAGTTTTGTATGGTGCCTTTCAAGGAACCCAAGGACGCTTTACACTAAATAAGAACAAAAAAAAAAGACTACAGACAGTAAGTTGCCAGGGCAGGACATGACCCGAACATATGGATTAAGTTGGCAGGGGTATTACGACAGCTGTCGCAACTTGCATCTGAATAAGAGAATATTTTACTTAGTCTTGCTTTGGAGAAATGAGCTCGATGTAGAACTTTGCATTGTATTATGCTCAGTCTTGCACAAGAAGTGCTGTCATTCACTCTTTGTGGAGCACCGTTTCTATATGTCCGCTTCCATGTCCTCCCCTGGCTCGCCCACCCAGTCCACCCTACTCTTCGCTAGGGTTATGGTTTAAGAGAAGCTATACAATCACTTCTTCTTGAGATGAGCCTTTTTGAATTAAAAGGGATCTCGAGCGTATCATCGAAGACTGAAACTGAAGATATGTTTGGAAAGTTGGGGTAATGGCACTGAAGCAAGTGGCAGACTTATAAATAAATAAATAAAATACCAAAGCTGGACCGAGGAAGGCTGAATTTATGTTATAAGTCATCAAAGCTTGCAAAAGTGCAGTCTTCCCAGTGGTTTTCAAGAGGTCACCTGGTTTTCTCCGACTCACGGCTACCGTGGTGAGTGATATTAAGCTGTTGTTGAGTCTCCGGAGATGTTTGGCTGTCAGATCCTTGACGGATTTGTTAAGTTGACGTGAGGAGACGATCTTTCACAAGGACACACAATCACAGGCTTAACATGGTGCAAAGGCCTGGATGGGCTGACGAATTGGAGGTCTGACATCTCCCTGCTCTTTACTCGCTGGCGTCAGTCGCCATACTGACTTGTGCGACTCATCATAAAGCAGGTACATCAGAGCCTTAACACTGGTTGACAGGACTGGTGGGTGTGTGGAGGTAAGTGAGAACAAACTGATAGCCAGAAAATTATTTCATATTATTTATAACAACATAATTTGGAGGATCACCACACTAGCTAGTTACTGCGTCACAACATCACATCAGTCGTGTGTGTGTGTGTTGGAGGGGGGGTGTTGGGGGATGCAGACAAAGCAAGAACGGAAAGAAACGGAAATGATTTAAGAGTATATCATGACATCCCTATGTGTAAGTAATGCCTTTTATTGCTTTCCCCGTTTGCTATTTCAAAGTGTTGGCACCGAAGAGTTTTGGACGATGGGGGTACAAGACCTAAAACACCTCCCCAAAAAAATGCTAACGGCATGAAAGTAGCCGTAGCTATCTAGACAATAGTGTGAGGCTAAATATTTCTGGTAGGTTCAGCATTGCTGCACAGCTAGATGAAGGCTACAGGATGGGCATCACAGGTTACAACGAAGAGGTGACAAAAAAAATCGACTCATCCTGTCCAGAATAATAGACCGTTGAATTTTGTGGAGCCTTTGGGTTGGCTTTGCGTGGCCATGATGAGAGTGAGAGCTCGGATAAGCCCGGGATAATCTGTGGGTTGGAGAATTTTGTTGCCTCCCTTGATGGAATGTTGAAAGAGCACCTTGAGAACACCTCTGTATTTAAGGGAACGTCAAACCTTCTTTGCTGAGCTAAGTGCTGCTTCAGTTTGTCCAACCCCCCCCCCAAAAAAAACTGTGCCCGTCCCAAAAAAAAATTATCACCAGCCGCCACTGGGTTTATGTACATATCCTTAAATTTAGAAATGACTTGTCTTTGCCAGAGAGAGAATGCAAAGCCTAATCCAGCTGGGGAGAAAAGGTGATTATTGCATATAGGATTTATGTTAAGAAAATGTTTGAACCCAATGTCCTGTCTAAGTTGAAACCATATCTTGAGGGTATTGATGATGATTGGATTGCTAGTAAAGTGCCTGCTAACTTATCTTTGACCGCTTTTTAATTCTGTTCCAGTCTGGTACAATGCCGAACATTTCTGCCCAGAAAGTTGTCGGATTCAGGAGCTGGAAATGCAGCAACGCCTCACGGCGCGGAACACAAATGTGAGGTGAAGGGTCAAGAGGTGAATAGTTCCCCTTGCTGCTCACAGCCCTGACCTCTGACCTATCCTCACATATCTATAGTCCATTCAATGGAAGGATCTCCCGGCTCCAGTTTCACTCTCTCGATAAGCCTGACTGACTGGACTGGGGTGTAAACATGCCTCGGTGTAACCAAATATGTCGACACTTGCAAGTCCCCACTAGCCTTGGTTATACAAGCAAACTGATGATTTACCTGTGATGTTGTCAACTAATGAATATGTCATATGTTGCCATTACTGTTTTACTGTTGTTTTACAGAATATGGGCATTATGTGTTTCTTCGCAGAGAACACACACACACACACACACACATACACACACACACACATATGTATATATACGTATGTATATATATACGTGTGTGTGTGTGTGTGTGTGTATATATATATATAGTATATATATATATAGTATATATATATTATATATATATATGTTTATCATTCACTTCTGAGTCATAGGGCTGTGGTGGCAACCAGTCATCTCTCTGTCCTACTTTTTCCTCTTTTTATGCTTGTTACTTTCATATCTTCCCACCCTCAAAGTCCATCCCTCCATTTCACTCCTCCCTCACAGCAAGGGCATAGCAGTACTGGTCTTATAGCTCTTAAGTGCTAGTGGTAAAAATAAAAAGACCATTTCCCAACCATGTTTAGGATCATTCTGGGAAAGACAAGAGCCTGGACAATATCCTTGTAGGAGAGGCAATTATTTTTGCCTCGTAATTGGGAGTTTTCATTTTAGCTGTTGATTTCACCTCTGCGTCTGGGTGAGATCTAATAGGTGGGATCGACTGTGTAGGATCGGCTACTCCTCAGATTCTGTTACATTTTCTTTATCGTCTTTATTTATTACTCATTGTCTTAATGTAACCTATTGTTGGTTTTTCTACTGTATTCACTCTATCGGTAACTCCTTTTCTGTCTTTTTTTTGTGTATCTTGACAAATTTAAATCTCGTGTGTTGTGTGTGTATGTTGCTAGCTCATAGATTATCTGCTACTTGCCTTTTCCTAGCCACAGCTAGCAGTTAGCTTAGCTTTTAGCCGGCCACTGTTAATGCACCTGCAGTGTCACTACGGCTTGTGCTAACTGTGCTGTCCTTTCAGAGGGGTCCTCCCTATAGTCCCCACCCGGGGACTATAGGCGCGGCCTCCTTTCAGATAGGGCAGGCCGGACTTCTCCGTCCTGACCTCCGGTGAACTCCGGACCTTGGTCCGCATCCAGACCGAATGGCGAGTCAACCCGGACCCTCGTATTATGAATACAGTATGTTATGAAGTGTAACATTTTGTTGGTTGTTGCTGCCGAGTTCAAGCATTAATGTTACACTGAAGATCAAAGAAGGTTGAATCAGTTCATCTGGACACAACGTTTATTGACAGATACGTTTCATCACTCATCTAAGTGACCTCTTCAGTCTAAACTGACCGCAGGTATCCCCACCCTTATAAACAATACAGTGGCATAATGATCGAAACCAACAATCAGTTTCATATGCAAATGGGTGTGACCAGTAATTAGAGTTACAATCTGTACTATTCACAGAGGATTGGGGATTGTTTGCAATCGCAGCCTTGTAAGATGGTGACAGATGTACTCTTAAGCCCCCCCCCCCCCCCCCAGTCCCCCAGTTCAGGGATGATTGTTCCCACTTCACATAGATGGCCTCTTTGACTCCCTGTTCAAACCTGCGTTCCTCCCTATCAAGGATGTGCACATCCTCATCCTTGAAAGAGTGGCCACTGGCCTGTAGATGGGTGTAGACTGCGGAGTCCTGGCCTGGCATGTTAGCTCCCCTGAACTGTGTCATCACGGCCAGCATCTGTTTCGTTTCCCCAATGTACAAGTCATGGCAATCCTCCTGGCACTTAACAGTGTGCACTATATTGCTCTGTTTTTGCCGGGGGACCTGATCCTTGGGGTGCACCAATTTCTGGCGCAGCGCGTTTTTGGGGTTTGAAAGCAGCTAAAATGCGGTGTTTAGAAAATACGCGTCTCAACACCTGCCACATACAGAATCACCACTGTTGTCCTTCTCTTTGTATATCTGTCACCATCTTACAATGCTGTGATTGCAAAAATTCCCAAATCCTCTGCGGATAGTACAGATGGCCATTGTAACTCTAGTTAATGGTCACGCCTATTTGCATATGAAACTGAGTGTTTGTTTCAGTCATTATGCCACTGTATTGTTTATAAGGGTGGGGATACCTGCAGTCAGTTTGGACTGAAGTGGTCACTTAGATGAGTGATGAAATGTATCTGTCAATACATGTTGTGTCCAGGTGAATTGATTGAACTGTCTTTGATTTTCTTACCTGGATTATTGAGCATGCATAAAGACGTTACACCGGAGAATTTGCTTTGGGTATGGTGCGTAGCTTTTACTACACTTACAGTAATGCAACGAGTGTAGGTGTCATCAACTTGATTGACTATCTTCACCTGGTTCACTTGTCCGCCCCACTCCCTGTGTGTGTGTGTGTGTGTGTGTGTGTGTGTGTGTGTGTGTGTGTGTGTGTGTGTGTGTGTGTGTGTGTGTGTGGAGGGGCTGAGCCCCGCCCTCATTGAAACAGAGAGCAGAGGAGAGGAGGGAAACCAGCGCGACCATAAATGACAGTAACAAGTAGCCCACCGGTATGCAAGTTTTCATTAGGGTTAGCGCCAATCAGAGGCAGAGTAGGGCAGGTCATCGAAATGAACATTTGGCTCATTGTGTCTAGCTGGATGTCATACCTTTTGTGCCTAGGTTCAAGCAACTGATTGCAGGCAAACAATGCCATTTCTCCCACTAAGCTCGAATGTATTTTGACAACTTGACTGTCTTGAACCTGAATGTAGTATGTTGCTTAGAAGTTATATGCTATTTTGTTATAATCAAACATTTCAGACTTCTGACCTTGAATAAAAATCAGATGCGGACCTTTGAGTAATAAGTTTGAGAACCCCTGAGATAGGGTGTTTTTATTAGAAAGATGTGTCTGTGAGCTACAGCACTCTTCTTTCACTATGCTAGATGTTACAGGTGCGTTATTATGGACCCCACTGCTTTTCTTGGCAAGACTGACCCACGTTACGGGAAGAACCGACCTTACCCTGCTTCTGATTGGCTAACCCTAACCCTAACCAACCTAGCCAACGAGTACTAGCCAATCCTAGTGCTTGAATGCTATGCAGGGTGGGCCTTACCAAGAAAAGCAGTGGGATCCATAATAATGGGCACTCCAGATAGCTTCGACCTCAGGCCAGATAGTGGAACTACTAGCAATAGCGTTAGCATAGCCTCGTCCGCAGATGATGCGGAGTTTATCCTTGTCCCACGGGGAAAGAGCGCACACCTGAGCAGATTTCTGATTGTGCGGCCCGGTTTGCAGTCATCACTACAAACTGTTTTTCTGTGCTTGGCAGCCCTGTTGGTAGTGGTAGCCCTGGGGGGGGGGGGGGTAAACTGTCAATGCTAAGCAACACATACTTGTAATAAGGGACTCCATTAACCACTAGATAAGATTAGCATTGCTAGCCACTATTCCTTGTTTACCTGGGGTCAGAGCTACCAACATTGAAGTAAATCTTAGGGTGCTGGCATCGCATAGGCAGAAACAGGGTACTGAGGCACATGAAGCACACACTGGTTCTAGAAACATTGTTATTCATGTCTGTACCAATGATGTTAGGATGAAACAATCTGAGATCACAAAGAAAAACATAGCCAGGACTTTTGACCTCGCCAGAAAAATTAGTTGGTATCAGTTAATTCTATCTGGTCCTTTGCCCATGAGAGGTACTGATGTGATTCATGGTAGGCTAGCTTCACAGAACCATTGGCTGTCTTGGTTCTGTAAAGAGCAGGGTTTTGTATTTTTAGATAATTGGCCCTCCTTCTGGGGCAAACACAGCCTGCTGAAAGTGGATGGCCTCCATTCTACTGGGGAAGGTGCCCCTTTCTATCCAGGAATATAGATAGGTGCCTACAGCAGGTTTGACACGAGGGACTAAAGGCATGGCAGGGCTGCAGGCAATTAGGGAACCTGCTAAGCACAATTTTAGTGTATGTTTGGAGTCTACTAAATTAGTCAATGTGTTGAGCCAGGTCAACTCTGAAATGTAGGTCATCATATTGATAGTGTAGTTTATCAGACTGAGACTGTCTCCTTCCCCTGCCCTGTCATGCGCAAGTTTTCTTGCACACCAAAAGCTAACCACAGCAATCTAATTACTATATCCACTTCTAGCAGTGGCAGTGTGCATCACAATTCATCTCACTCAATCACAACTGTATCTCTCCCTCGACATGCATGCAGGCCTCCCAGTTCCTTTATTGCTACCCTTAGACATCTTGCCCCAATTAAAATTACCTCATCCACTGCTAGCCAAAACCAAAGGCATTTCCCAGCAAACCCTTGTAGTACACAACTCCTAAAATCTGGCTTTATCAATATCAGGTTACTGTCTATTAAAGTGATGCTAGGAACTGACTTGATCTTGGAGCATAATTTTGATATGCTTGGCTTATGTGAAACATGGCTGAAACCAAATTTTTTCTTACCACTAAATGATGCCTCACTGCCTGACTACACTAGTGCTCATGCTGCTCGAGCTACCAAACAAGCTGGGGTGTTGCCCTAATTTATAACTCCATCTTTAATCTTGGCTCAAAATCTGATACTAAATTTGAATCTTTTGAGGTGTTAGTCATGTCTACCTCTGCGGCAGCTGTGAGCTCTGTCCAGGTTAATGGACTCCTGCCATTTTACCAACTGGCCACCTGGGCCACATGCCTAAATCTTAAATTATTTCATGGAATTTTTGTCAGACCTTGATATTCATGCGGACAGTATCTTAATCTTTGGTGATTTTAATATCAATCTAAATAAAACATCCGATCCTCTTGGTAAGGTTTTTTTCGGCAGTTCTTGATACCTTTGATTTTGTTCAGTATGTGCATGATGCCACCCATCACAGGGGCAACACTCTTGATCTGATTCTAGCATGTGGTGTAGTTGTTTCTGATCTGACCATCTCTTCTCTTTCATCAGCTGTGTCAGACCACTTTCTTATCAAATTTCAGGCGGAATTTTCTTGTCCTTGCAGCTGTGGCACCAATGTGTTCAGCACTTGTCATATCGGCCGATCAACCCTGATAGGATTTGGTGATAGAATGCCAGAGGCCCTGGCTCCTTCCTCTGTACTGACTGGCTTTGTCGATAGCTTTACTAGTTACCGATGCAACGCTTTCTAATCTTCTTGAGTCTGTGGCACCTCTAACTACCAAAATTAGACACCAAAGAAAATCAACACCCTGATTCACTGATGAGACACGTGCTCTTAATCTGGCCTGAATGAAACTTGAGCGGGAATGGCATGAATCGAAACATATTTCATCTTGTGTAGCACAACTGTCTGTTAAGTTATAAGCAAGCAGTGTCAGCAGCTAAAGCAGCAAATTTTTCTCACCTAATTCATGTCACTAAACACAAGCCTAGATTTCTCTTTGACACTGTAACTAAGCATACCTTCTACTAACTACTCCCCTTTTACTGCCCATGATTTCCTGGAATTGTCTGCAATAAAACTGATGATATTAGAAACAAAATAAGTAATCTAATTTCCCATCTCCAACCTGCCTTTTATTTCTGAATTTTTAGAAAGCATCGTAGCTGATTAACGTTCGGCCTGTCTTTCCACCACCAATCTCTTTGAACCATTTCAATCTGCATTTAGAGCCTGTCATTCCATTGAAACTGCGCTCACAAAAGTGGTGAACAACCTTCTCTTGCAATGGATGCTAATTCCACATCAGTGCTACTGTTGCTTAATCCTAGTAGCACAGCTTTTGACACCACTGATCATGGTATACTTTTGGACTGCCTTGAGAATTACCTAGGTGTTTTGGGTCTGGCTCTGTCTTGGCTTAAGTCTTATTTATCTGATAGAACAGTGTCTTACATAGTAATGTTACATCTGGTTTCCCTGCAGTGAAATATGGAGTACCTTAGGACTCAGTTCTTGGTCCTTAGCTATTCTGCATTTACATCTCTCCTCTTGGCCATATTATACAGAAATATAAAATAAATTTCCACTGCTATGCTGATGATACGCAGCTCTATGTACCTGTGAAGTCAGACAGTCATTCTGATATCAGAAATCTTGAGGCATGCTTGTCTGCAGGGAAAATTGGATATCATCTAACTTCTAAATACTTAATTCTGAAAAAAACAAGATGCTAATTATGGGCCCTGCAAGACAAAGTCAATTTTATGACCAAGAAACAGTATCTCTTGACAACTGTGTTATCTCCCAAAGTTCAGCAGCCAAAAATCTGTTGTTATTGTGTTATTTTTGATCAATCCATATCTTTTAAACTTCATATTAGAGAATTCACTAAGACCTCCTTTTTCCACCTATGAAACATTGCCAAAATCCAGACTTTTCTGCCCATGGCTTATGTTGAGATCGTGATTCATGCTTTTGGCTTTTGTTTCATCCAGATTAGATACTGCAATGTCCGCCCCCCCCCCCCCCCCAGCCTAGCGCTAAAAATCGCCAGCTGGTTCAAAATGCTTCTGCTAGAATATTAACTAATATATATATATATATATATATATATATATATATATATATATATATATATATATATATATATATATATTGTTTTTTTGACCATATCATGGTGATTCTAGCCTCCCTTCACTGGTTCCCCGTTCATGCTAGATCTGACATTAAACTGATACTTTTAACCTATACAATACTTAATGGGCTTGCCCCCTTATAACTGTCAGATTTTATACAGCCTTATGTAC
Organism: Lampris incognitus; assembly: GCF_029633865.1. Lineage (NCBI taxonomy): Eukaryota > Metazoa > Chordata > Actinopteri > Lampriformes > Lampridae > Lampris > Lampris incognitus. The sequence goes on from NC_079211.1 coordinate 99,581,517, forward strand.
CTTCTTGTACCGTCCGTTCTCCTCTCTGACCCTAGAGTTAAAAGGTCTGCAGGCTACAGAGCCTTCTCTTACCATGCACCCTTTCTTTGGAATAGTCTCCCAGCTACCATCAGAGAATCTGACTCTGTAGACTCCTTCATATCTAAACTGAAAACTCCATATGTTCGCATTAGCTTTCAACTAGTTTTCTTGTTTCTTTGATATTTTGACTTCCTTCTGAGCTTTGTCACAACTCTCCTCTTTTGGGAGGGTCTCAGTCTGAATGTACTTATAACTGTAGGTCTTCACAGTAATCTCTTGGTTTTGTCCTGCCAACGAGAATGTTCCTAAACTTTCTGAATGTATCGCACCATTCTAACCTTCTGTTTGTATCTCTGAGCACATGTGTGCCAATGTTGTGCACCTGTCCCCCTCTCTCTCTTTTCTCTCTCTCTCTCTATATCAGTCTCTCGCTTTCCAGGACAATCTTTCTTCCTTTATGAACTGTCTGATGACCATGGATCATCGCCAGTGGCGTCATAGTTTGGGAAAAAAGAGGAAGGACCTACCAGGGCCCAGAAGGGAAGGGGGCCCTCGGGAAGCCTTGAATTAAAAGTTTGTTTTGGTTTGGAAATTTTTATTTCTAAGTAATTAGTGTCATAATTTCAGTTAAAATTGGCTCAATACATCAGTTGAGGGACTTAAAGAAAATAGTGGAGGCTCTCTGAGGCCCCCCTCTCTGAGGCCCCTCTCACCCCTTACAAAAGGTGCAAAATGGTTTGCCTCTCATGAGCATCTCTCAATGCAGCTCATCTAGTCCTGTTGCAAGTGACTGCTGATACAAGTACAAGCACAGACTCATGTCTTTCCCAAAAAAGCTAAATATGGGTTCCAGAAAAGAAAAGAAAAAAAGGAAAGGGAGAGAAGGCAAAATGAGGGAAAACAACTACTGAGTAATTTCTTCCAAAAGAAAGGTGAGCTAGGAGCTTTTAAAAGAAAGGTGGCTAGCTAACTCCTACTACCACAGCTAGGTAGCAGCTAGCTAGCTAACTCTTAACTCCGACTACCTGAACACAGTAGGAGTTAGCTAGCCAGCTAGTACTGTAATGCACGCAGTATCATACATTTATCAGTGTCATAGCTACAATGATGTGAAAGTGATGCATGAGAGACAAAAGAGGAAAGGGGCCCACAGAGACTGCTTATGTATAGGGCTCAGAATTTTGTGCTACACCCCTGATCATCACTCTCTCTTTTTCGACCACCTGATGACTTCGGTGCCTGTTTGTGATGCATCCTGTCTTCCCTTGGTCACAGTCCCACCCTCCTGGAGATTTATGCTATTGTTTGTGCTGTTCGCCTGTGAAATTGCTTTTACACTATTTGTTTTAGCTATGACAACTTCGGCATCACTCTCATCACTTCTCTTGTCTTCTTTCTCTCTGTGAATGCTGTGTCGAAGTCTGCCTCGCCTCATGTGTATGTGAAGTCTATTCTCTCTGCAGGACCCCACTGAGCAGAGCTGGTTTTGTGGTGCGGTGTCCTGCCGGCTCTTGACTGCATCTGTGGGGTTCCTGATGTTGTTTTGGATGGTAGATTCACTAAATTTGCCTTGCACTCTCTTTGCAAGTTTATTACCCAGTACATATAAATTTGCTATATTTTATGCATTAACTGTTTATATTCTATGCTTGCTGTGTGTAATCTATGAAACTACATTATAATTCTGTTATTTTTATGTATTTCGTGCATTTGACACCTATTGCATGTCTGTCCGTCTTGGAAGAGGGATCCCTCCTCTGTTGCTCTTCCTGAGTTTTCTCCCATATTTTTTTCCTGGTAAGGTTTTTCTTGTGGAGATTTTCCTCATTCTGGTTTAGGGTCGAAGGATAGATGGTGACATATGTCATATACTGTTGTATATTGTACTGCTTGTAAAGCCATTTGGGACTACCTTATGAATTTGGGCTGTACAAATAAACTTAACTTGACTTGACGTGTAGCTAACGTATTCAGACAAGCAATGCAAAATGAAAAATCAACATGCATCTTGCTAATATGAAACTGAGACAAAATATTCTGACAAATCTCAGACTGAATACAAAGGCAGACAAACTTCAATTTTTCCAATTTCTCATTCAGCATCAATGTAAACGGGAACATCCTGGCAAAACAAACAAATTTACAGAAACCAATGTATAATTTCTGTTTGCTCATGCCTGCATGATTTTTTTTCTCTTCCATTTCTTATATGGTGCAGAACATTTTATGTGTCCTCATTTCCACTTTCCAGCAGCTGGCTGAATTAAAAAGAGAATATGTGAGAGAGAGAGAGGGAGGGAGGGATGATGACAGTCTGAGGGGAAGGTGAGCCCCCCCAGCCGCGAACCTGCCATGTGTGGAGACACGCTGCACCATCTGTGTTGAGACTGTTTACGCAACACAGCGCCGCTGCAGACACCCTGTAGATACCCCGGCACCGCCTTGATAAGACTAAGACAGGGTGGCACACCTCATTCAACACAACAACATCAACAAATCACACACAAAAAAACAAAAATGTGGGCAATAACAAAACAAATGATGTAGTAAAAGAAGTAAAGGACACCGCCACTGGTGCGGTGTTGATAGGAGTGTACAATGAGGCCAGGGCTGGGCCACAATTGATTCTGTATAACAACACAAATCATAAAAAAAAAACCAAAAAACAACTGCATAACAACTGGCTACATAAAAAAAACGAGAATGAGTAAGAAACATATCAGGACGTGCCATAATTTCTCCCATTTAGGCTTGCTGGGAGTGTTAGAGGACGTGACAGGCACACACATCAATAGCAGCAGCAGCAACAGGAACAACAATCCAAGCGGAAATGAGAGAAGAGGAGTTAAATAAAATGTTAATGTTAATACTACCATTTATTCCCCCATGCTCCAAACAGCATTGACAGTTTTCTGTTGTGGGGCACGAAATCAAGCACACAAAGAGTCCTCATCGCACACAAAGAGTCCTCATAACACATCGCAATTTCTCGCAAACGCAAACACGATAAGCCAAGACTCAATGACTGTTACACAGTTGAGAATAAAGAGAGAGAGAGAGACACACACAGAGAGACAGACAGAGAGAGAGAGAGGACGGCAAGACAAAAGCACAGACACAAACAACACAAGGAGTGATGTCATGTAATGACAAGAGGAGGGCAGATCAGAGAGAAGGACATAGAAAAGACAAAGAACAGAGAAAGTAAAAGGGAGCGATAAGAGAGGAGGAAGGTGGAAGAAGGCTGGAAAGAAAGAATAGCCAGAGAAAAGGCTGGACAGAGAGAGAGAGAGAGAGAGAGAGACAGACACGGAGAGAGAGACAGACAGACAGACAGACAGACACAGTGGGAGAGAGAGAGAGAGAGAGAGAGAGAGAGAGAGAGAGAGAGAGAGAGAGAGAGAGAGAGAGAGAGAGAGAGAGAGAGAGAGAGAGAGAGAGAGAGAGAGAGAGAGGTTAGTGCATGCTGACAGTGCTGTCATGTCTTGGCAGTGCCAGCTAGACTCTGGAGATGTCTTAGGCAGACACTGGCCACAGCCTGACCTCTTTGTCTGGAACCAGAGCAGACTAACAGTCCAGAGGGAGGTAAGGGCTGACAAAGGACTGTTTTTAACAACAGCACCTCAGCACAAGGATAATAATATCACACTTGACTTATAAGTGGGCAAAAAAAATACTCTTGGACCTCAGACCCTTCGGAGAAATTCAACCCATGCAGCAACACAGCCGCCCAGGGCAGTAAACTAAGGTGCGAAAATCTTTATCAAAGTCAGTGGGAATACTATGGCATCGGTTTCAGCAGCAAGAACCAGGCCAGGCTAACTGCTGCAGACAGTTTGTATAGTCCAAAAAAAGGTACATGAGCATCATTACTTGCCTCAGCGATGTCACGGCCAATGTCACATTTTGGGAATAGGGTCATATCCTAATATGAGGCGAAAAGTGGTACCTGTCTGCTGGAGAGTCAGCCCGGCTAGCTAAGCATATCTTTTGGCAACAAGACAGGGGAGGGGGGAGCATCTGTGTGAGTGGTAATGGGAAAGAGAGGGGCATGAATCACGAGTAGGCCCTGCAGTGGGTACCAGGCTAGACTTAACATTGCCATATTAACTGCTCTGTATTACCCCCCAAGGCAGCGGACTAACAGAGAAATAACACCATTATGTCCCTTTAGCAAACAGGTCCACTCATTTTGCCAGCTCAATGGCTAGCTAAGGAGTGCATGGAGGTAAGGCAAGACATAAAGACAGACACAGAGGGAGAGAAAGAGGGGAAGATGGCAGGCTTTAAGAAGGCATCAGCATGGTCTGGAAGGCCAGGCCCTTGCAGAAAAAAAGACCTTGCAAAGTAAAATAAGGTTGAAGAAGGGGATGGGAGGAAGAAAAGGGGGGATTCAATAGATGGATAATGGGATATCATCCAAAGGATGCATCTGCCTTGACTAATGAGGTAGCCGTACGGCAGGCGGTGAGCCATGAGCTCACAACCTGTGGGGCTCTGCCCTTAAACTACTCCATGCATTCCCACAGGGGAGTGCTATCTCTCTCCCTCTCTTTGATGAGTACCTGCAACGTATTCACAGTCAAAAGCGCTGTTGTTACACATCATACTTACAAAACAGCATCTTGTTGATATTCCTGCTGCAATGTGCTTGAGATGGTAAACCAATACTCCGGCTCATCCCTGCCGAGAAACAAGAAAACAGACTCTTCCTAACTGCTGCACAGTGCAAAAGCCCAGGGAAAATAAATTTGATGACACAGAAATGGTCTCTCCCCCCCCCCCCCCCCGAATGGCATCTGCCGACTTGTTTTCATATCGATAAAGAGATGATTATTCTATAACCGGTGAGATGTCTTGCATAGGGACATTGCTGTTGGTGAAAGTGTAGATCTTGCAATTTAAAAAAAAACAAAAAAAACGAAAAATTCTACTGAAACCCATATTACAGAGGGCAGTTCAGAGTCTCCTTTTAATTTATATGGCCAACGGTTTAGAAGCTGGAGAGTCAGTATAAAGAGGGACCCAGCTGGCATGATGGGATAGGGACAGGAGGAGCCATAATGAACCCTGTCCAGCGTAACGCACAGGTTCAAGATAGCAGAAAGAAAAGAAGCTTTGAGGGGCTGGGGGTGATGTGTCTTTATCTGGGTGCAGGCTGGAGGCTGCAGGGTCAGTCAGGCCGGTGGCTGGCCTGGGTAGATAATAAAGTTTGGGAGCTGTGGAGAAGTGTTGCGTGTGATCCCAAGACTTTGAGAGAAGGGGAAAATTTTAGAGTTGGGCAAAGTGACTGAATTAACTTCAGCACAGTCTGTCTTTAAATTAAGTTGTGTCCCGTGAGAAGAGATAACGACAACACTTAACAATAAGGATACATTAGTTAATATGAGCTAATACAGTAATAAGCATTACCTAACAGTTAATTAACCCTTAATTAACTCTATTAACATTAGTTAATACAGTAATAAGCATTGACTAACCCTAACCATAATAATCATTAAGAAGCTTAACAAATCTCTTGTTAACATTTATCAAGGGTCTACAGGTTAATTAAGATACTCACTAATATTAGTAAAATGAGGAACACCATTAGTTACTGGTTAATGTACCCTTATTGTAAATTGTAACCGAGATAACTATTTGAAAATAGTACAATGGGGTAAATCTCACCTCACCTAGGTCGTCTGTCAGGATGCCCCAATGGGGTAGAAATGAGCAAAAAACACACGTCAAACTATTTTTCAAATTTTTTTGATGAGACAGACAGAATACACTCTGAGTTATTTGCACTCCTTCATTTGAGGCAACAAGGCTTGCCTTCAAGGAGCCTTGAAGGCAAGACTGAGCCGGAAGGCAAAGCTCTCAATTTACCAGTCAGTCTTCGTTCCAGCCCTCACCTATGGTCATGAGCTTTGGGTAGTGATCGAACGGGTGAGATCGTGGATACAAGCGGCTGAAATGAGTTTCCTCCGTAGGGTGTCCGGGCTCAGCCTTACAGATAGGGTGAGGAGATCGGACATCCAGAGGGAGCTTGGAGTAGAGCCGCTGCTCCTTCGCGTCGAAAGGAGCCAGTTGAGGTGGCTCAGGCATCTGATTAGGATGCCCCCTTGGTGCCTTCCTTTGGAGGTTTTCCGAGCATGTCCAACTGGGAGGAGACCCCAGGATAGACCCAGAACTCGCTGGAAGGACTACATGTCCAATCTGGCCTGGGAACACCTTGGGATCCCCCAGGAGGAGCTAGGGGACATTGCTGGGGAGAGAGACGTCTGGAGTGCTCTGCTTAGCTTGCTGCCACCGCGACCCTACCCCTGAGAAGCGGCTGAAGATGAAATGAGATGAGATGAGATGAGATGAGATGAGATGAGATGAGATGAGATGAGATGAGATGAGATGAGATGAGACAGAATACACACTTTTCAGAAGATATGTACCTCTGCAGGGGCTGAAGTCCGGTGAACCACATGGGTCGAGGGCGGACCGGCCATTTTGAACAGTGCAATTTAGACAGCGGCCATAAATGTTCAATAACACAGCTGCTGGAAAAGAATAACAACAAAACCGTTGGTATGATTGTACAGGGTGTGAGAAGAAGCTAGCTGATGTGTGGACATGTGAAGAGTCACTGGTGTTTTCTGAGAAGTCGAATACTCTATCCATAACAGGAACAGCAGGCACTTCTAAAACTCTTGATAAAAACCCCATATCAGCCTTCTTAGGTGTACTAATACAACCAGGCAGGAGGGACAACTCATAGCCTCTGAAAGTCCATGGCTGCCGCTCTAGAGATGATGTGGGGGTCAAAGATGGTAAATTCACTGACTGTGCAGACAGTGACCTTTTATCTGAAGCTAAATGACAAAAAATAAAACAAAATAAATCAGGACCTTTTCAGAGAGTTCGTCGTGTATGCACGAGTAGTACCTTTGAGGCCAGGATGCAAACGCTGCGGTTGTAGATTCTGCAAATGTAATGACAGCTTCACTACCTCAGCTGTACTTTTCACATCTCATCTGTGATATACAGGGCATGGCCTCATATTCCAGGGTCTCCAAGAAGTCATGTATTGATTTAAAATGCAAGTATAAATGATCACTAACTACGGTTGAATTGACGCTGGGCCGGGATTACTTGCGTGCTATTTATTACTTCTGAGTGACAAAGGAGTCCAAATCTATCCCCCCCCCCCACCCACACGTATTAGCTCGTATTAGCAACCCGTTTTCTGACTCCGATGACGGCAGTGCCTCCCCTTTTCATCTCTTATCTAAGACAAGGTTGGGTCGCTGTCAGCCAGTACTGGCCCTATGAAGTAATCCATTGTTTTATGCATTAAAACAAATAAATGAAAATGTTTATACATGGGTTGAGTATTAGCTGATAAAACATTTAAGTGAGCTTAAGAAGCCTTGGCATTCTCATACTGACTCTCTGTTCTGTTAAAGATAAATAAAACTCAACGTCAAACCAAACATAGCCCATTATCAGGCCCCGGCAGAGCATAGACGCCGGTTAATGGTGCTGGCTCTGTCGTCAGAATGATGTCCTGAGGAGATACTTCAAGCCCTCTGCCTGACAGTCTGGTTCTCGTCACATCTAGCGAGCGTCGGCTGTTGTTCTCCTCATCCACCGACAGACACTGAATGCTGGAAAGCTTGACACACACAGGCCGTAGTATTTTGAAGCAACGGAGAGGAACATTATTTACGCATCTGACTTTTTTTTGATGGCGGTGGAGTCGAGGAGTTAAGACACCGCGTTTCAAATCCCAGGCCAGCAGTGAAAAGGTGGTCTTGAGTAAAGCAGATGAGGCTGCTTAATGGTCAAGCTGTGGCAACTGCTTGTTGGAGAGAGAGTGACAGAAAAGTGGAAGGAATGGTTAGAAAACTGGATTCTGGTCTTCTACTACTACTACTACTACTACTAGTTTCAGCTGCTTCCGTTAGGGGTTGCCACAACGAATCATCCCGTGTCCATCTCTTCCTGTCCTCTGCATCTTCCTCTGTCATGCCAGCCCACCTGCATGTCCTCCCTCATCACATCCATCCTCTCCTGCTGCCTCTGGACATGCCTTCCTCCTCTCCTCCTCTGCCCAAGAGTAGCACTAGTTTCCACCGGCACCGCGCCGGCCAACAGTACCGGTGGCGGTCGTTGGCAACCCAGGCCTCGACCAATCCGGTGCGGAAATCTGATTTATGAGGCGCATATTTGATTTGGCAAAGGTTTTAGGCCAGATGCCCTTCCTGACACAACCCTGCCGGCACTAAGAATACACTGGCTTGTGCAACCTCAGTGGCTGGCTCTCTGGATTCTGGTCTATGGAATAATAAACTAATATTAGCTGCAGGCAAATTCGCTCATCTGGAGCAAATTACCTGAAAATCTGACTGATCATATTACAGTTGCAGACTTTCAGAAGTAATTTTGCATTTTGCTGCATCATGCCTTAAAATGCCTCACGGACAGGCGCCGAAAGCCACAAGAGTCTATTCTGCAAAGTATTCAGCATGTTGATCTGCCCCACTGCCTCCTCCACTGTAATGCGAGTTGCATTTATTCAGATAATGGACTATCAAATAGTTAGTGGAGCCATCCCCCCCCCCCCGCTATGAGATAAGGTATTCAAGGCGTCTTGTCTGGTGTGGGAGTGACAGCGTTCACTCTCACGTTCAGTCAAGTCTGAAACAAGGATGAAAACAGGGTTTGGGGGTCACAAGCTTGCTGTGCCTGTTTGGCTACACTCTCCATACGAACCTAACTAGTGTCCCCATTCAAATTCTTGCTTATGGTGACAAACAATACAGGAAATCTTGAAAGCAGTCCAGGATGTAGGGAACGGGTGATTTCTTTTTACAGTACCCACACTATCTTGCACACATGGGAGTCGGTGGCAGCCAAGCACGTATTGCTCTCAATCCAGCACAGATCTCTGCAACCGCCACTACCTTTGTGCCACTGCTTGCTTTGTTTTATTACCCTTTTGCGGCCAGTTTGTCAGTCGTAAAGAGCTGGTTCTTATGAAAACAGGCTGGTGTGATTGCGTGGCTAGCTGTGCAGCTACATTTCTTGTGTCTCTTTGCGATCTGCTCTGTTTTGCGGGAAACACTCAGCCGAGTCTCAGACACACAAAAAACCACACAGGAGCTCACAAAGGCAAGACCCCCAAAGGTTTTATGATGTGCAAGAAAGTGGGCTTGTCACTTGTGTTGTGCACCAGCTACGGCAGCGAGGTCTGCCATGCCATGTGATCAGGCTTTCTTGCCACCAAGAGACTCCAGTCTCATATTGAAGTTAGTCAGTTGGACAGTTAATTAAGCCAGACAGGCAAACAACCCCCGTCCAGCAACTTCGCAAAATCCTGAGGTCTCTGGACATCTATGTGTGTGTGTGTGTGTGTGTGTGTGTGTGTGTGTGTGTGTGTGTGTGTGTCCACATCTTTGTGTGGTATCCAGCAGGACTTATTTTGCCTCATCACAGACACCAGAGTTCACAAACAGTTTTGACAAGTACACAAGACACACACACACACACACACACACACACACACACACACACACACACGCACACACTGTGTGTGTGTCTCACTTCTCTCAGTCTCTCTCATTGGGACTTTGTGTACCGTGTTGTACTCGCTCTGTGTGAGATTCTCCCTCCATGTTTTTTGTGGGGGTTTTTTTTGGGTGGCCAGCTCTGCTCGGCCTCGCCATCTGTTCACCATGCTGTGGAACACGGCGCTCCCTCCGGCTGCAGGCATTTTCACAAAGTGGCAAAAGCCGTCGTTTGGCCAGAAAGAAAGAGAAAATCCCGAGCAGGCTTTCTAGAGGAAGATGGCTTTCTGAAACGGGTGCGGGGCCAGAGCAGGCGCTGTTGCATTCTGGCTTCAGTGGACGTCGCTGTGTGTGGCTGTGTGTGATGAGACGTTGTGCTGCTATCTGGCAACCAAGTCCAAATCCCTCAAATTGTGTGTTTCAGTCTGTTTTTGTGTGTGTTTGTTCCGAAAACGGGCCTCTGCGCTGAAAGGCCCGATCCCCGACAAGCAGAATCGAGGGGGAAGGATGACGGAGAACTGCCCCCCCTTCTTTCTTTCTTGGCGATTCATCGTTCAGTGTTTTCTGCAGGGAGGCAAAGCGAGCGGCGAACTCGTCCGTTTTACAGGGTGCGATTGTGTGTGTTTCTGTTTGCGTTTGCATGTGCACATCCTCTCCACTGTATATGCCCATTATCCCATTAACACAGCTGCTGCTTGCTACTGCTGCTGCTGCCTGCTCGGGTTCGATATAACCCGCAGCAGAGCCAGATGGAAAGTTGTTTGCAAAGACTCTACCTAATTGAAGGAGGAGTTTTCACGGAGAAAATCGACTTTGCGAAAACAGTCGAAGGTCCATAAGGTAGTGAAAGTGATGGGGGGGGGGCCGTGCTGTGCAAATTTTAAAAAAGAATTAGCTCCATCATTCAGAGCTGCAATGTTTCCTTTCCACAAGGATGAACTTTCCGCAGATATCCGAAAACAAAAATGAACCCAGCTCAGATTACCCGAGCAGCCAAAACATCAGCAAAAGATGTGCACGCTCACTCACGAGCCTCGGATAGAGAGAGATAGACGGAGAGAGGAAATTAAAAGTGTATGCGCTGTTGGACTTGTGTTGCAATGATTTTTTTTTCCCCACCTTAATTTGAGCAGGAGTGTTACGCGGGGCACGTATGGTTCACTCCAGCACATTTATGAAGCCGGTGATCAGGGGCCGCTCAGTGCAATTACAGTCTTCTCTGCAAGCCGAAGAGCAGCACCATGGGAGCAGCCGGGGGTTAAATGCCTTGCTCAAGGACATTGCAATGGTAATTGTTGTGGGGGAGGGGGGCACTGCTAATTTCTGCACTGCATGGACGTTTGGGCTCAGTCCTTCCCAGCCCCCCCCTTACAGGGGCAAGTGTATCGAATGCCATCGGGGATGAGCAGCGTTTAGCACTCAGAACGGTGTAAGCATTGACACAGGGTGCAGAAGGTTAAAAGATGCTGGTCTGCGCCCCCAGCCAAGACCTGCACGTTGGAGAGCCCGACTCCTTCACCAAGAGGTCAGCATGAGGAACTGGTTTATTTTTTATTTATTGGTATCTGTTTAAGTCGAAGAGTACTGCTGGCGTCGTGTGCGGCTGCCGCTTCTCCCTCTCGTATCCCCCCTCCCCATCCACCCCTGTATGTTTGTGTTGTTTATCTACTGTCTGGTTTCACCCCGTTTATTGTAAAGCGACTTTGAGTGTTAGAAAAGCGCTATATAAGAGTGATTTATTATTATTATTATTATTATTATTATTATAAGTGTTATTGTTATTATATTAATATTATTATTATTGTTATTATATTGAACGCTGGCTGGGAAGTGAATCTTGTGAACAATTTGAAGTTCTGACAAACACATTTATTTTATAACTGACAAAAAGATGCAGATTACACAACTTGAATGATCAAGTAAGGATGGATCCTAGACGCTCTGAGAGAATACACGGCGGGGGGGGGGTAAGAGTTGGTTATGTAAACCATATTATGCAGTTCAAAAATAAAAAATGGCAATTTATCTGGGACAACTTGGGCACTACTTAATAATAGATGCATACCCAAATACACACACACACACACACACACACACACACACACACACACACACACACACACACACACACACAGAGTACAAATATGGAGAGAGAGCGTTAGAAGAAGGGAGCTAGCCTTGGGGTGACACAGGAGGGACAGCTTTTGCAGGATTTGATCCTGGGCCAGAAAAGACACAAATGAGCTTCCAGAGACAGGAAACGTACACTGCTAATGATGAACACGGGCTGCATCTGGCAACCCTGCCAGGTGAAACCAAGAGTACCAGTAGGTATCTGGAAACTTTTCTCTTGAGGTTAGTTGCAAGAGACACACACACACACACACACACACACACACACACACACACACACACACACACACACACACACACACACACACGGGGCAGCAGTACAGTTTGGTCCTGGTGAGAAATAATGAGTCCTCCATGAAGAGATACACTCTGGATGATTCTACATCAACTTCAGCTTTTATTGAAATCACACAGACGTTGTTCTGTTTAAAACCAAAAAAACTAGATGATTTTATTCTGAACCCCACGTTGAAATTTAATGTCATTAAAATCACAGTTGTTGTTTTGTTTTGGTTTTTTGGTTTTTTTTGGCTATACAATAATTGAAGTCCTACATTTGATTATTGTTTATTTGTACTGATGACTGGATCATTCACGATGTTTCGTGGTATATTTCATCATCAGCATCATCAAACACCAAGTGATCTTATTCACCGTGTAGAGAAACTATATGTAAGTTAGAAAACACCTTTGAAATATGATGTGGGCCTCGCTACAGTGTAGTCCCTTGACAAGTAAAGATACAGACTAACATTTAAAAACTTGTTATGACACGGGTGCTGCGACTGTGAACACAGAAAAGTGCCTCTCCAAGACTCAGACACGAAATAACTGCTGCAGCAAAACTGTGATTTCTGTCTCTTTTTAATCAGTTAACAAGCCTCTCTGAACGGCCACAGCAAAGACCATCCTGTGTGTGTGTGTGTGTGTGTGTGTGTGTGTGTGTGTGTGTGTGTGTGTGTGTGTGTGTGTGTGTGTCTGTGTGTGTGTGTGTGTGTGTGTGTGTGTGTTGAGGACAATGAGCCCCAGGCATCAAGTGAGGGAGTCCAACTGGCCTTGCACAATCTCTAGCTGGAAGACAAGAGAAGAGGTTGAGTGTTAGGAGAAAGGTAACACACTCATGCACACACAAAAACACACACACACACACACACACACACACACACACACACACACACACACACACACACACATAACAGGTTGTATCTGAGGGGGTGAATGAAGCAGTCCAACACACACACACACACACACACACACACACACACACACACACACACACTTCCCTTTTCAACAGACCTTGTTGTAGAACTCAAGTAGCTCCTGGTGGTTGAACTCAACAAAGATGTTCTCTTGAGCCTGCGGAGAGAGAGAAAAACAAAGACAGTAAGAGAAGATGAAGCGAGAGAGAGAGAGAGAGAGAGACAGAGAGAGAGAGTGAAGGACAGGAAGAGGAGAGGAGAGGGAGGGAGTGACCGAGAGAGAGTCGAGGTCAGAGCAGAAAAGGACAGTCAGAGAAAAATGGACAAATGGGGAGGTGAAGTGGTGAGGGAGAAGTGAGAGGAGGACACAGAGGGAGAGGAGAACAGAGATTGGAGCCCACCATCAGCATGTTGATCATGGCACTGTCAGGCCACATCCTCTCCCCTCCATAAAAACCTCCATCAATTATTCCTGCCCCTCTGTCCAGTCAAACTGAGTGAGTACATACCATCCACCAAGCCCCATCCATCAGCAGGGTTAAAAATACACCACAGGCAAGTAACTGCCCACCACGGCCAGAAAACCAATCTCCCTCCTGCCTCTCCTGTCTCTCCTCAATAGAGAGAGACAGGCACAGAGAGACAGACAGAGAGAGAGAGAGAGAGAGAGAGAGAGAGAGACAGTGTAGCACATACGAAGACTTAGAACAATGTAGCACATATGAAGACTTAAGAACAATGTAGCACATATGAAGACTTAAGAACAATGTAGCACATATGAAGACTTAAGAACAAAATTCTTCACAAAAATAAAATGTAAATTCCCAGACTAGGACACACTCTCTGACCAGACCAAAATGCAACATGTACTCGGGGGGAAAACAGTGTCAGCGCCATAGATGCAGCGAGATATGTCATGTCATGTCACAGCCTGAGAGACAAGCAGCACAACACATGACAGCTGTAGTCTCCTCACAACCCATTCACTGCAACCTTCTGATCTACTTCTGTCTCTCTATTCTTATGGCTGTTTTATTGTTTCTTTATTGATCATCCAAAGGAATCGAATCGAGTGCAACTGGACTTGGTATATATCCGTGAAGACGTTTCGCCTCTCATCCATTGGCGAAACGTCTTCACGGATATATACCAGGTCCAGTTGCACTCGATTCGATTCCTTTGGATAACCATGACCTGGATGAATGAGAACATTCACAGACTTCTTTATTGATCGTTACAATGTTGTGTTGATGTTCATTATTAGTGTTATTGTGTATCGTTCAAACTGTATCTTTGATGCTTTGGCAACATTGTTGTAAAACTTTCATGCCAATAAAGCCATTTGAATTGAATTGAATTGACAGAGAGACAGAGAGAGATAGACAGACAGACAGACAGACAGAGAGAGAAACAGAGAGGGAGAGAGAGAAGATAATTGCCAGTTGGTGTTTTGGTGACTTAGATTGTTGGGACAGATTTGATCACGGCGACCGGTCACCGCTGTCCACTGGCTAGGTGTGCAGCAGTACGTTCAGCCAGTGATACAACGCAATACAACAGTGACACAACGAAATACAACAGTGATACAACGCAATACAACAGTGATACAACGCAATACAACAGTGATACAATGCAATACAACAGTGATACAATGCAATACAACAGTGATACAACGCAATACAATAGTGATACAACGCAATACAACAGCGAGTCCAGAGAGAAAACCACTCTGAAGTCACACGTTACGTTAGACTTTCAAACAACAAAATGACCCGTGTTGGAACAAATGTACCACAGTCAGTATTGATTTTTTGGCTCCACGCTGCACACTGCGACTAATTTGAGCATCATTTTCTGGTGTGACAATATATCATTACATGGCTGTTCTGACATCTGACTGAACTTTCCCTCCACCTGGTGGCGCTGAAGGCAGAACATCGCCATCACACGGAGGGTAGGTTCCTCAGAAAACTCCAGAAACCAGGCGCAGCTTTCAACCGCATACGTCATCGCATATCTTGACATGCCATCAGAAACATGGGCTAACCCCCCCACCCCACTCCACCAACCAGCCCCCCACGCACACTCCCGCCCTGCACACACACTCCCCCCCACCCCACCAACCACTCCCGCCCACACACCCCACCCCATCAACCAACTACCCCCTACACACACACACTACCCCCCCACACACCCCACCAACCAACTCCCCCCACACACACGCCCCACCCCACCAATCAACTCCCACCCACACACCCCACCCCATCAACCAACTACCCCCTAGATACACACACTCCCCCACACACACTACCCCAACACACTTCCCCCCACCCCACCAACCAACTCCCACCCACACACACCCCACCAACCAACTCCCCCCCACACACACACACCCCATCAACCAACTACCCCCCCCCACACACACACACTTCCCCAGACACACTCCGCCACCCCCCCCCACACACACCACATTTCCCCCCATGAACTGGTGTAATGGGGCTACACCGTGACACTATACACAGCCATCGTTCAGGAGGCAGCTACAGTGTGTAAACTGGGTTGCACAGGTGGAGAGGGGCAGTGTTGCAGCTCAGCGAAGTGCAGTCACAGTGCCATCACGCCGAATGATGAAAACAGGCACAAAACTACTTGCACAACTGCGTCCAGATGATTCACAGAGATTGAGCACACGAAGGAAGAACAAAGAAAGGAAAGAGAGAGAGGCAAAGAAACAAATGAAGAGAGACAGAAGAAAGCAAACAAGCCAACAAGCAGTTTCCGTGTAGGAAGACACCGAAAATAAATGTGACTTGTCAGAGCATCAGAATATAGCCCCGTCTTTCCCCGGCGACTGGTGCAGTTCTCCTAGCCAGCAGGCAGTAAACAGGGCTGTGGGTCTCCAAGCTAGCTGGCTGGCTGGCTGGCTGGCTGGCCGGATGGAGGGGGTGGGGGGTGGGGGTGGTGGAGGGAGACCGCATTGTCACAGCAAATTAATGGCAGCGATATTAATTAGACTCAACATTTTCATCCATAATGAAGGCTACAGAGGGAAAACGTTATCTTCTTTGAAAGTGCCCTCTCGCAGTTTCGCAACACAAAGAGGGATCTAGGGCACACTCGAGTTCAGCCTCAACAACGGAAATATTGCAAGGACAGCCTTTGCATGATGGGGTAATTAAACAAAAGCAACTACCCACCGGGTTACGGGCGGCGTTCTCCTGCAAGCCATGGTGCAGTGAATAAAAGCTGCTACTACGGACGGGCACAAATAACCTGGCAGCGGTCAGCGAAAGATGAACAAGTGTAACGTTAGGGGGGTCGTTCTGTGACTCCACCGTGGAGGGAAAAACACCACACCAGGAAAGACGAAGAAGGAAACCACGTGTGCAGTTTGGGGTTGTTTTTTTGCCTCTTTCTGAGAAGAGGAGGAAAACGGTGTGAAGCAACTGGTCATGCAGGTCGGTCTGAGTACTTAACATGGTGTGTGGGTCCGCAGGGTTACGTGAAAAACACAACTAGCCTGCTTAGACGACAGCAAAACACCTCCACCCAGCTGACGCCACAACTGTCAGCTGACAACTACGTCTACTCTCTGCTACCTGACGGAAAAGAGCCTCCACGTGTGTTTACATGCCCATGATTTACTCAGTGTGTGTACATGTGTGTGTGTATGTGTGCAATATGATTGTGTGGATCAAATCACCCAACAATAAAGGAAGCACCTCTCACTGCACTGCCTGTCTGCTACACAGCGGCTCAGCATGACTGGGTGTGTGCGCGTGTGTGTGTGCGTGCTTGTGTGAATAAGAGTGACAGGTTGTGTTCACAGCAGATCTGTGTGTGCGTGTGTGTGTGTGTGTGTGTGTGTGTGTGTATCGATTAGTGTGTATATATGACAAAGATATATAAACAGATAGAGATGGAAAGAGACAGACTAAGATAGAGACAGAGATAGAGACAGACAGAGAGAGAGAGACAGAGAGAGAGACTCTTAGGGGCAAAATGTTTAATGTTTAAAGGTGTGTGTGTGTGTGTGTGTGTGTTCGGCCCACCTCCGGCTTCAGAGTTGCAATTTTGCCAGCCAGACTGACAAAGCTCTGACAGATCTAGGCTAACACTAATGGGGATAGTCTGCATCATCACTGCCATCTTTGCACTTATCTACCAGCACACACACAGACACACACACACGCACACACACACACACACACACACACACACACACACACACACACACACACACACACACACACACAACCACACATTCTATGAAGTTGTCCATAAAATGCTGCCTATATTACTGCAACATACATACTGGTGATCAAGCCCAAGAGAGAACATACAGGAACTGAGATTATACTAGGACAGGAAGTGTTACACAAGTGTGTGTGTGTGTGTCTTTGTAGCATACTCTCGTCTCGTCACACATTTGTGGGAGACTTAACTGCTCAAATGTGTTTGAGCACTGAAGTCTTCGGACAGGGTTGCCTGTACAATTGCCCCGAACCAGAGGGTAACCCTGGGCTGGCTAAGTGAGGGGGAAGCCCGGAGGAAAGCAACACAAGAGAGACGTCTTCATGCTCAGTAATCCAGTACGAAACCCAGAGAATGTTGAATCAGTTCATTTTCGGCCACTGTGTTGTTTATAAGGGTGGGATGCCTGCAGTCGGATGAGACGGCAGAGGTCACTTAGATGATGATGAAACGCTTCTCTCAACAAACGCTGTGTCCAGATGAACGGATCCAACTTCCTTTGAATACAAGAAAAAAAATATGGAATATAACCCCATCTTGTTTCTATGGCTTTTCAATATCTGAATAGATAACTACAAATAACTTCTGTGGGTAAAGGCCGGGTGGTACGGTGGCGCAGTGGTTAGCGCGGTCGCCTCACAGCAAGAAGGTCCTGGGTTCGAGCCCCGGAGTAGTCCAACCTTGGTGGGTCGTCCCGGGTTGTCGTCCTCTGTGTGGCGTTTGCATGTTCTCCCTGTGTCTGCGTGGGTTTCCTCCGGGTGCTCTGGTTTCCTCCCACAGTCCAAAGACATGTCCCTAGGTGTGTGTGTGTATATGTGTGGGCCCTGTGATGGCCTGGCGGCCTGTCCAGGGTGTCTCCCCGCCTGCCGCCCAGTGACTGCTGGAATAGGCTCCAGCATCCCCGCAACCCTGAGGGCAGGATAAGATAAGCGGTGTGGATGATGGATGGGTGGGTTAAGAGCAGAAATGTACCACTCTGATCGGTGTTATTTTGATGCTCCGCTGATGAGAAAAACCGGGTGTTTGTTGCCTTTGGCAGAGATTTTTTTTTCCCTATTTGTGTTGAGTGGAGAGGACAGGTGAAAAAAGGATGAGGCTCTGAAGCCATCTTCTCAAGCCATCCTGCAACATGGTGATATTCTTGTACCACAGGAAGGCTGCGGGAGTGCACATAAAAAGCCACTCTTCATCAATTATTTGCCTCGGTGCTCTATGATATAATGGACTGGAAACACATGTCTTGGCGGTGTATTGTCCAGAGGCCTTCGCAAAAAACTGAACTCTTTTTACTGATGAAAACAAGGAGATGTGTGAGAGAGAGGAAGAGAGCGAGAGAGAAAGAGGGAAAGCAGAAGACAGAGAGGGAGAGGAAGAGAGAGAGGAACAGAGAAAGGAGAAGGGAGAGAGAAAGAGAAAGAGCGAGAGAGGAAGAGAGCGAGTGAAGAGGAAGAGAGCGAGAGGAAGACAGGAAGAGAGAGAGGAAGAGAAGGAGTGGAAGAGGGAAAGAGACAGAGGGGGAGACAGAGGAAGTGAGCGAGAGAGAAGAAGAGAGAAAGTGAGAGGAGAGAAAGAGAGAGAGAGGAAGAGAGAAAGAGTGAGTGAGAGGAAGAGAGGAAGAGAGAGGAAGAGCAAGTAAGAGAGGGGAAGAGAGAAAGAGAGAGTGAAAGAGGAAGAGAGCGAGAGAGAGAGAGAGAGAGGAAGCAGAAGAGAGGGGGAGAGAGAGAGGAAGAGAGAGGAAGAGAGCGAGTGAAGAGGAAGAGAGCGAGAGGAAGACAGGAAGAGAGAGAGGAAGACAGGGAGTGGAAGAGAGAACGAGACAGAGGGGGAGATACAGAGGAAGCGAGCGAGAGAGAGGAAGAGAGAAAGTGAGAGGAGAGAAAGAGAGAGAGAGAGAGGAAGAGAGTGAGAGAGAGAGAGAGGAAGAGCAAGTGAGAGAGGAGAAGAGAGAAAGAGAGCGTGAAAGAGGAAGAGAGCCAGAGAGAGCGAGAGGAAGCAGAAGAGAGGGGGAGAGAGAGAGGAAGAGAGAGGAAGAGGAAGGGGGCTTGCATCCAGGAATGGTCTTGCAGGTGCAGATAGCGCAGACCGTTCAACAACCAAACTCAGCAGAACACTACTGACTGAGAGAGAGGTGGAGCAGCCCCACGTGTAATGTGATGACAGACAGCAGTCTGACTCCACACAGACCAAGGCTGGGGAGGCAGATCCAGTGACGGTGGGGAGGCAGATCCAGTGAAGGGTGGGGAGGCAGATCCAGTGAAGGGTGGGGAGGCAGATCCAGTGAAGGCTGGGGAGGCAGATCCAGTGAGGCTGGGGAGGCAGATCCAGTGAAGGTGGGGAGGCAGATCCAGTGAAGGTGGGGAGGCAGATCCAGTGAAGGTGGGGAGGCAGATCCAGTGAAGGCTGGGGAGGCAGATCCAGTGAAGGTGGGGAGGCAGATCCAGTGAAGGTGGGGAGGCAGATCCAGTGAAGGGTGGGGAGGCAGATCAGTGGCTGGACAAAGTATGAAGTATAAAAGGCAAAGTGCACACCTGACAGATAGCACACACACCATGTGTCTGCACACAACTGCTACTGTCACTCCTCCATCACACACTGATAAACTATATTTTTATTTCAGGATGAAAAGCTGTGTGTGTGTGCGTGCGTGTGTGTGTGTGTGTGTGTGTGTGTATGTGATGCTACAGATCAAAACCAAGCTACGGTGTTGTAAATGTCGTGGATGAAAACCTGACAGGTCAGAGAAAATGAGAGTGTGTTAAGTGTAAGAAGCACAATGCATTAAGTGATTCAGCTGTGTGCGCATGTATCTGAGTTTCTCCTGTGTGTGTGTGCGCGCGCGTGTGTGCGTGTGTGTGTGTGTGTGTGTGTGTGTGTGTGTATAAAAGTAAAAGATAAAAGTAAAAGGTGAGGGTGTTCCAAGAAACATGAGCTTTTCGAGGTATGGAGAGGTGTGTGTGAGAGGATTGAGAAAAAGAATAAAACAGAGATCAACCAAACAGTCTCTCTCTCTCTCTCTCTCTCTCTCTCTCTCTCTCTCTCTCTCTCTCTCTCTCTCTCTCTCTCTCTCTCCGACTTGTTCCTTCTCTCAATCTTCTCACACACACACCTCTCCATACCTCAAAAAGACCATGGTTCTTAGAACACCCTCAAGTTTTACTTTTATCTTTTACTTTTACACACACACACACACACACACACACACACACACACACACACACACACACACACACACACACGAGCAGGCACGACTGCTGCTTCTAAGACCAAAGACATTTTCTCTTGCTCTCTCTAAGAAGCAGCAGCCTGCCTGCTCATGTGTGTGTGTGTGTGTGTGTGTGTGTGTGTATGTTAGGCCCTTCCCTGTAGCCCCTGCAGCAGCAGCAGTGACGGCAGTAAGGTAACCTGGCCTGACGAGGGCGTTACAGGGAGTACACAGTAGAGGGACTCCTGCGTGTGCTCATCTCGTACCTGGCGTAAGCTGTAGCCGGCCCTCCTAATACCATAGCGCTGCTCACACGCTGCACTCAACAAAGGCGTACTAACGTGATCAGTTTCTACCCAGGGTCCCACAGCCCACATCAGCAGACACGTCAGCATTCACAAACGGCACCAGCAAGGTCAGCGCCTCCTCGGCGTCCCCCGACGAAAGGCTGCACCGCGCTCCGAGGTTAGCGTGACATTTATAACAGCAAGTCGTGGGCTTTAATTAACACGGTCGCGGGTACGGGGGGGGGGGGTCAGTGACGGGACCACGCCGCACTGCCTTTGGATGGCTTGGAGCCCTTAACACAGAAAAAACAAAAAAAACGAAGCGCCAAACAAGGTGCAGGGTGAGCAGTGTAATTAGTCTGAGATGACATGCTACAGTGCACAAAGCCTACTGGCCGGTTTGAGGCCCTGCAGTGTGTGGCTGCCAGGCTGCAGAGTGCCATGTGGCTTCATTTGCTGGCTGCTGTTGACAGAGAAAAATCTTGCAGAGATAAAAAGAGTGACGTAGACAGACAGACAGACAGACAGACACACAGACACACACACACACACATACACAGTTATCTGTCATCATAACCATTGTGCCCGTTTGGCTTCACCATACTTTTAGCATCAATCATAAATAATGAAAAAAAATGAAATACAAAAAAAAAAAAAAAACACGCCTCCGTTGCCATGGGCACCGATTCCCGCCGTCTGTTGTTTCTGTGTCAGCCTAGACTTGTGCGCCCGGTGCACGGCCCGCCTCTGTGCTGGTCTGCCAGACTGTATCGGTGGCATCTTTCATTTCGGTCCATCTGATCTGCAGGTTTACACAGGCGTCCGCCAATAGCCCCGTCCCTCCGTCCACCTTACCGTGCCCCCGTCTGCCGATCCTCCTCTCTGTCGGCCCGCCCGCCCGCCCGCCCGCCCTTCTTTCCATCTGGCTGCGTCCCTATCTTCCCCTTCTGCGCTGTGTGCCCAGTCTGTTTTGTAACCACCACTTTCATTTACTTGTTCATCGGGTGCACAGGTGACCGCGCCAAGGAATCTGTGGGAGCGAGAAATGAGTTTTCTTGTTCCACAAACAGGAAATTTTGTGGAATAAATTAAAGTGTCCCGATCAGTGGTGTTCATCCTTTAATTAAAGAACGAAACTGTTTTTCTGCCTCTCTCTCACCCCCTGTGTTTGTTCTATCAGTGCTGCCACCAGCCGTGGTCGTGTAGAACAAACCCGTGAGCGGTGACCTCACATTTTCCCTCACGTCTGTCTGCCTCACACCGAACCTGATGGACCCACATGATGAGGTTAATATACTATATGTGACACTGTGTACGGCTAACTGTGCGTGTGTGTGTGTGTGTGGGCCCCGTGATGGCCTGGCGGCCTGGCCAGGGTGTCTTCCCAGCTGCCGCCCAATGACTGCTGGGATAGGCTCCAGCATCGCCGCGACCCTGGGGGCAGGATAAGCGGTTCAGATAATGGATGGATGGATGGAAGGATGGCTATATACAAGTGCATCTCAAAAAAATAGAATATTGTGGAAAAGTTCATTATTTTCCGTAATTTAATTCAAAAAGTGAAACTTTCGTATATTCTAGATTCATTACACATCAAGTGAAATATGTCAAGCCTTTTTTGTTTTAATCTTGATGATTACGGCTTACAGCTCATGAAAATTGAAATCCAGTATCTCAAAATATTAGAATATTACATAAGACCAATCAAAAAAAGGATTTATAATACAGAAATGTCGACCTTCTGAAAAGTATGTTCATTTATGCACTCAATACTTGGTCGGGGCTCCTTTTGCACGAAATACTGCATCAATGCGGCGTGGCATGGAGGCAGTCAGCCTGTGGCACTGCTGAGGTGTTATGGAAGCCCAGGTTGCTTTGATAGCGGCCTTCAGCTCGTCTGCATTGTTGGGTCTGGTGTCGCTCATCTTCCTCCTGACAGTGGTTCAGGTCAGGTGAGTTGGCTGGTCAATCAAGCACAGTAATACCATGGTAGTTTTGGCACTGTGGGCAGGTGCCAAGTCCTGCTGGAAAATGAAATCAGCATCTCCATAAAGCTTGTCAGCAGACGGAAGCATGAAGTGCTCTTAAATCTCCTGGTAGACGGCTGCGTTGACTCTGGGCTTGATGAAACACAGTGGACCAACACCAGCAGATGACATGGCACCCCAAATCATCACTGACTGTGGAAACTTCACACTTGACTTCAAGCAACATGGATTCTGTGCCTCTCCACTCTTCCTCCAGACTCTGGGATCTTGATCTCCAAATGAAATGCAACATTTACTTTCATCTGAAAAGAGGACAGTTCTTTTTCTCCTTAGCTCAGGTAAGACACTTCTCACGTTGTCTCTGGTTCAGGAGTGGCTTGGCACTAGGAATGTGACACTTGCAGCCCAGTTCCTGGGCATGTCTGTGTGGTGGCGCTTGATGCACTGACTCCAGCCTCAGTCCACTCCTTGTGAAGCTCCCCCAAGGCCTTGCTCGACAATCCTCTCAAGGCTGCGGTCATCCCTGTTGCTTGTGCACCTTTTCCTACCACACTTTTCCCTTCCAGTCAACTTTCCATGGATATGCTTTGATACAGCACTCTGCCAACAGCCAGCCCTTTCAGCAATGACCTCCTGTGGCTTACGGGGTATTATCAAGAGGAAGATGAGCGACACCAGACCCAACAATGCAGACGAGCTGAAGGCCGCTATCAAAGCAAGCTGGGCTTCCACAACACCTCAGCAGTGCCACAGGCTGACTGCCTCCATGCCACGCTGCATTGATGCAGTAATTCGTGCAAAAGGAGCCCCGACCAAGTATTGAGTGCATAAATGAACATACTTTTCAGAAGGTCGACATTTCTGTATTATAAATCCTTTTTTTGATTGGTCTTATGTAATATTCTAATATTTTGAGATACTGGATTTTTTATTTTCATGAGCTGTAAGCCGTAATCATCAAGGTAAAAAACAAAAAAGGCTTGACATATTTCACTTGATGTGTAATGAATCTAGAATATACGAAAGTTTCACTTTTTGAATTAAATTACGGAAAAAAATGAACTTTCCACAATATTCAAATTTTTTGAGATGCATCTGTATATGTATATGTATATATATATATATATGTATGTATGTATGTATGTATGTATGTATGTATGTATGTATGTAAATAAAGCTTTGTTAAAAGAAACACTCAATGGTATGGAAAGTGCTCAACAAATAAGGAGCAAAATAATCCAGTGAGACAAGCAAATAGTAAAGCGAGTAGCTTTATTGACAGCTGAAGATCGCTTATGGCATGAAACAGGCTTGTACTGTCTCATAAAGAATTCACTTGACTCACTGGATTATGTGTGTGTGTGTGTGTGTGTTAACCATAAGTATTTTTTCTTTAATTTTTCCCTCTTTATCTCCCCAATTGTACTTGGCCCCACTCTTCCGAGCCATCCCGATCGCTGCTCCACCCCCCTCTGCCAATCCGGGAAGGGCTGCAGACTACCACATGCCTCCTCTGATACATGTGGAGTTGCCAGCCGCTTCTTTTCACCTGACAGTGAGGAGTTTCACCAGGGAGATGAGGCACATGGGAGGATCACACTATTCCCCCCAGTTCCCCCTCCCCCCCAAACAGGCGCCCTGACTGACCAGAGGAGGCACTAGTGCAACCAGGACACATACCCACATCTGGCTCCCCACCCGCAGACACGGCCAATTGATTCTGTAGGGACGCCCAACCAAGCCGGGGGTAACACGGGAATTCGAACCAGCGATCCCCATGTTGGTAGGCAACGGAATAGACCGCTAAACTACCCAGGCGCCCTAACCAGATGATGGTGAATGTGTTTGTGTGCAAGCATGAGTTTGTTCGTTCATTTGTGTGCGTGTGTGTGTGTTAAGCATGAGTGTTTTAGAGATGGTGAATGTGTTTGTATGTGAGCGTGAGTTGGTTTGTGTGTGCGTGTGTGTGTTTGTGTGTGTGTGTGTGTTCAGCAGCATAGTGGTCTTTGAAACTGGTAAACACACTCCCTGACAAAGACAGCTGTGCTGTTGCAACGCGGGCTCTAAACGTCTCCATAAAAGGGTGTGGGTTTTCTACAGCGGAGCTACAGGTGCACCGCTGCCTCTCACTTTGCTGAGTGTTTGTTTCCATCTGCCTGTATCTCATCGATGCAGCACATCTCTTTCCTGCTTTCCAGCCATATGCCTCCCTCGCAGAGGGGGAGCACAGATGGGACATTGGAGACAGGTCGAGGATTCCTCTGAGAGGAATGACGCACTCCAAACCGGCATTTAAACGCGATCCCAAATTCACCGCGGTTACACATCTTTATTTCATTATGGTCCAGCAATCATGGGAGATGAAATGAATCATAAACCCAATATATCTCCCTAACCACATTTTCCAAACAACCCTGGAGAGCTGGATAATAAGGCTTTTGCAAAACAGGGAATCCTCGTCCCAAACTGTTCGTGATGCCACGATGCATTAGCAGGAGCATTCCTCAAACTCCAACACGACGCTCCGCGCTCCCTGGCCTGCTTAACCAAGCTCCATATAAGCTTCTTTTTTTTCTTGAATTAAGAACGGCTTTAATCTAAACCACTATTAGGTTGACTTTAAGTGGTCCCTGATGGGGGGGGGGTATCACTGTTTCAATCCTTGACAAAAATAAAAAGTCTTCAGATCTCTGGAGCTAAAAAAAAAAATTGAAAAAAAAAAGATAAAAATGCTGGTCTCTAATGAGAAGTCAAACCATCTCTCTGGAGGTTCAACAATTATATCTTGGGACTAACGCGGAGGTTTAGATTACAAAATTCAGTCGTCTCTTCTCAATTCACTCATAATAATTCTGACACGTGATTAAGTTGCAGGGCAACAGCAGCCAGTAGCTTTACACGTAACAAGGGTTTTTAAAAGTTAAATGAAACGGCATTTCGAGCACCGCAGACCACCGCCGTGTGACGTGTGTCCCACTGGAAAAGAAATGTCAGCTGGCGTGTTGTGATGGGAGGCGGATGGATCACGGCCGGGCATCGTCACAAGAACGTGGACGTCGACATGCTTTAGGCTTGGTTCAGTTTGGTGGCAGAAGATCACTCGTCTTCTCTTAATCTCTCTCCCCGTTATTGGACCTTTTTTTTTTCCGTGGTTCACCCGCAAATGCAGAGTGATGTTACTAAGAAGTTATTGTGTTAGTCAGGAGGAGCAAAACCCTGTTCTTATAATCAAGGATAAGGAACTTTCATTTGTCATTTCAGCCCATGCACCTGCACACATGACATGAAACCAAATATCGTTTTCCCCAGCCCACAGCAGTGCAACACAAAGACAGAAACACATACTCCAACTACAAGAACCCATACATCCAAACTACAAAAAAACCCACAAAAACACACACATATATCCAACATATCAAAAATAAAATTTCACTTTCCAAGAGAGTGAACGCCAGGATGACTGCCGGTCTACATGGGCTAGCAGTAAGCTTAGCCTGCCCCGCTTCTGCACCCTGTCAGACTGCCTCTGGTGTTACCTCCTCAGGCATAGCTCTGGGCAGGTTCGTGGTCCCTGGGCCCACTGGACGTGGCAGACCAGACTCCCCCACCCGATCCAAGGCCAGCTCTCCCAGCCAGACACCTTTGACACACCTTCCCGCACTCCACACGACGACACCAAAAACACCACAGTCAACGCCAGGCGAGGCTGCCACTAGACCGCCCTCGGTGTTATCGGAACTGCCAGTCTGCATGGGCTAGCAGTTAGCTTAGCTTGCCCCACTTCCACATCCTGTCAGACTGCCCTCGGTGTTTCTTCTTTGGGCGCAGCTCCAGGCAGGGCCGTGGTCCCTGGGCCCACAGGACGCTACAGACGAAGCACTCCCAACCGATCCAGCGTCACCCCTCCCAGCCATTAAACGAAAACCAAACGTAGTTAGATACCAACGTGGACAAAGACACCGCATGGATGGTACTGGGCGAGGCGCCGCAAACGTCAGTTCATGCTGCCATCTTACCAAACTGGAAGCGGAAGGACTTAAATATATAATATATATTATGCATAAATTATATGTTAGATAATATTATAAATATATAAATATATATATAATATATATACATATATATATTATTATATTTTATATACATAACGATTATAATTTCTCAGACATAGTGTTGAATACGTGTCATGAAAAGAAAAGTTTAGTTTTCCCATGACCCCTGTGCGGGTCAAGAAGCAGTTTAAGAAACACGGTGCGGTTGCAGCCAGCCATACATTGTGAATTGATGTGAACTCTGTGAGTTGGGCCCCACATCCCCAGCCGTGGCCTGTAGCCGTCACACAGAGACAGACCTGAAACTTCTGAACATCAGCCTATTCACTTAGAGCATGTCCACCAAAATAAACAAACGCTGTCAAAGCCCAACACTGGAACCTGCCAATCTCCCCATGGCATTTACGAGATAAATAAGCACATGGAGTGCAGGAATGTGCACACACATGCATATATCCACACAAACACACCATGCACAAATGTGCATGCCTGCACACACAAATACTACAAACAAATATTGACACGCCTACTGAGATATTCCTAACCATCTTTTTCATGAAGTGGTCAAAGAGACAGAAGAAGAAGAAGAAGAAGAAGAAGAAGAAGAAGAAGAAGAAGAAGAAGAAGAAGAAGAAGAAGAAGAAGAAGAAGAAGAAGAAGAAGGAAAGAAAGAAAGAAAGAAAGAAAGAAAGAAAGAAAGAAAGAAAGAAAGAAAGAAAGAAAGAAAATTCATGGGCTTCCTCCAGACCTCTGTCAGCCTTGTGACACACTTGAGATGACAGAATGGAAAGCTCTCCTCTGTACTGAGGGGCCCTGAGGGGCCTCCCAAAAGACCCAGACAGGGGCCAACATGTCACTCAGCCTCTCTAATCCCCTTTGATTGGAGAACCACCTGAGAATGGAGCGGCCTAGAACATTCCATCAATTTAAATATTTCATCCCTCTAAAAGTCTTCCCTTTTTAAAATGCCTTTTTGATACCCTGTTCTAGTTCTATCTGAATTCTCAAACCCACGGGGAGTAAATAACAGCGTAGAGAAGTGGCGCACACTGCGGGTTGGCAGTGGGAACTTTGACAACATTCAAAAGAGAAACAAGGCTGGCAAAACAATAAACAAACAAACCGGGGCTTCAGCTTTGTTTTGCGAGGAGAAAAGGGCTGCAAGCGGGAAGCAGGTTCTGGGCCTAACAGGATGAGTACCTTGTACACACTGGGGCAAATACACTACGGACACACACACACACACACACACATACTTACAAACATGCAGGAATATGTATGTTTGTACACAATAATACACAGGTGTGTGTGCATGCACACGCACACACTGACACACACTGACACACACACACACACACACACACACACACACACACACACACACACAAACATGAACTCATGGATGTCATCTATGATCTTCCTCCTCTCACACATACACCCTGCTGTCTGTTCCACTGGAGCTGGCCCCAGGCAGAAAGTGAACTCCTTCTCTCTCTCCTCCTTCTCTCTTGTCTCTGTCTCTCTCGCTCTTTCTCTCTCTCCTCCTTATCTCTCTCTGCCTTGCTCTCCTTATCTCTCTCGAGGTGATTCTGTCTCTCTGCTCCCTCTTCGCATCCTCACCTTCTCCATATCGCTCTGCCTCTCCCATACATCGCTCTCCCTCTGGTTTTCCCTTTATTTTTCTCTCCCTCCCTTGGCTTCTCTCCCCTTTCTCTCATTGTTGTCAGGCTTGGTCTCACTCTGTCTATCCGTCTCTCTCCCTCCCTCTCTGCATTGAGGCACCCCCTTGTTCTAAACAGCCAATCAGCGAGCCATCCATCCATAGCCTGGCTGTGGACTGACATTTGTTGAGAGCGGGTCTTCCTGCAGTCCCCCGCCCTCTCGCTGTAACCCCACATGAATACAGAGAACCAATTAGAGGAGGAACAGGGCATATGTCTACATGCTCAGGAAAGGCTAGTCCATGGACACAAACAAACACCCAAACAGAGATGATGGATGGAAGGGGTAGCGGGAGAGCCGGAGAGGGGAGGAAGTCTTTGGCATTTGTATTTAACAACTCAGCTACTGACAGAAAGCTCATTTCAGAGGCTTTTAACCGCCCTTTTGCTCGAGGACACCATTTTAACAATGAACTCGCCCAAGAAACAGGAACAGAAGCCACAGTGCTAATTCATTTACGAGTGGATGCTGCAGCAAAGGCAGAGAACAATGACCTTTTCCTGGTGACCAACGCTGGAAAATGACCAAATAATCCACATGCTAAACACAAATGCTTCATTTAAAATGTCAAACAAAAGTGGAGCACCCTGGGGAGTCTTCGAGAAACTGTGCCAAGACTGCACATCAAACTCTCATTCAACAATGATGAGGCCTGCTGTTTATGAGCAACAGGAGGTAACACTGGGACTAAACAAATAACATCCTCAGTGCTGGGCCGAATGGGACAATAGTTGTTTTGCGTACTGGGTTTGTCTCTCATGGATGAAGTCACATATGTGCTCAGCGTGTGTTTGTGTGTGTGTGTGTACTACCCCACCGATTACAATCCCCCACATCCTGTGTTGTGGTTGGCTGGGGAAAATGAGGATGAGCCTGGGCTCCCACCACAGGTTGCAGCTCTCCACATCCACCTCCTGGATCCTCCCATGCACTCTTGTGACTGGGTTGCCACGCAGCACGACAGCGCAGCGCATTACAGTAACGCAACAGAGTCCAGCGTAACACGACACCGTATGGCAAAACACCATTTGGTTCTGTAGGTCAGTGATTTGAGCACGGCGCGAACAGTTGTTGGGGTGAGGAGGTTCGATTCCCACGGGGGCTGCTAATGCTAACAAGGTATGCATGCTAGCTGACATAAAAGGAGAAGGATAGAGGTCATGTTGGCAATTCTCTGAATCCCTTCCCATTATGAGAGAGGAAGAACGGGAGAGAGAGGGAGATGGGTGTTACATGTCAGGTCATTAGGTTTCCCAGTTAATGAGATAAATGACAAATAAAGAATCTCTCTGTCCTGTCCAACACGGGTAACTGTGGTGCTGAGTGTCACCTTTCACCCAATACTTCTCACACTGGGCAAGCACACATTCAGACTTCTCCTCCTTTCGCATATGTATGCATGTACACATTCATTTTTCCCTCACACACACACACACACACACACACACACACACACGCATGGTCTATAGGTGGGCCTGGGTGGGATTTTCACACGGGTTCTTCCTCCATGGCCCATTCAGTTCAGTACGCAGCCTGGCAGAAAGAAACTGACACAAAGCCTGGGATTGTCTGGACTAAATGGGCTACTGACTGGACTAGAATGACGGAGACACGCACAAATGCATGGACGCAAACGCGTGCACAAGCTGTGCGCAGTTATGCATGAACACGCGCAAACAAGCAGACTGCATTCAGAGAACGGGGGCCTTGTTTCTGAGAAGCGGAGTCCTTCAGGCCTAGACCTTAGTCTACTTGGACATGGAAAAGACCATGCTAAACAAATGAATGAACAAAGAAACTACTGTATCTGACTAATTGATTGAATAACCGAATAACTACTCAATCTCCTGAATGACTGCTTGGCTGGAGGACTGACTGACTCACAAACTAACCACCTGACTAAAGTACCTCACTAACCACGTGACACATGGTGTGCTGTGAACCTAGATAAGGCATGACATTTTGTTCCTGGCTCAGTTAAAAAACACCCTGATGTTGTGTGTAGTAAAGGACGTATATGTGACACATCTTCTACTACGACTACTACTACTACTACTTTCAGCTGCTCCCGTTAGGGGTCGCCACAGCAGATCACCCATTTCCTTTTCTTACAGTCCTCTGCATCTTCCTCTGTCACACTAGCCACCTGCATGTCCTCCCTCACCACATCCATAAACCTCCTCTTTGGCCTTCCTCTTTTCCTCTCCCCTGGCAGCTCCATATTTAGCATCCTTCTCCCAATATACCCAGCATCTCTCCTCCACACATGTCCAAGCCATCTCAATCTCTCCTCTCTTGCTCTGTCTCCAAATTGTCCAACCTGAGCTGTCCCTCTACTATAATCATTCCTAATCCTGTCCTTCTTTGTCATTCCCCATGATATTCTTAGCATCTTCAACTCTGCCACCTCCAGCGCCAACTCCTGTTTTTTCATCAGTGCCACTGTCTCCAAACCATATAACATAGCTGGTCTCACAACCATCTTGTGAACCTTCCCTTTAACTCTTGCTGGTACCCTTCTGTCGCAAATCAATCCTGACACTCTTCTCTACCCATTCCACCCTGCCTGCACTCTCTTCTTCACCTCTCTTCCGCACTCCCCGTTACTTTGTTGACCCCAAGTATTTAAACTCATACGCCTTCGCCATCTCTACTCCTTGTATCCTCACCATTCCGCTGTCCTCCCTCTCATTCACACATATGTATTCCGTCTTGCTCCTACTGACTTTTATTCCTCTTCTCTCCAGTGCATACCTCCACCTCTCCAGGCTCTCCTCAACCTGCACCCTACTCTCGCTACAGATCACAATGTCATCCGCAAACATCATAGTCCACAGAGACTCCTGCCTGATCTCATCCGTCAACCTGTCCATCACCATTGCAAACAAGAAAGGGCTCAGAGCCGATCCTTGATGTAATCCTACCTCTACCTTGAACCCATCTGTCATTCCAACCGCACAACTCTCCACTGTCACACCTCCCTCATACATATCCTGCACCACTCCTACATATTTCTCTGCAACCTCCGACTTCCTCATACAATACCACACCTCCTCTCTCGGCACCTTGTCGTATGCATCCTCTAAATCCACAAAGACACAATGTAACTCCTTCTGGCCTTCTCTATACTTCTCCATCAACATTCTCAAAGCAAACATCGCATCATCTGAGCTCTTACTCGAAGAGGAGGAGTAGTCAGTTCACTAAGGAGGTGAACAGAAAACTGAATATAGATTGTTCAGATTATGAATTGAAAAATCACTCTGACAACAGCTCATTAAACCATGCAACAAACGTTAGATAAAGCATTGCAGCTCTCACACACACACACACACACACACACACGGTGAGGCAGCAAATAAAGCATCACTCTCTCTCTCACTCTCTATTTAAGGATTAGCTCAGTAATTATTTTGCAATTTGATTAGTAGTTCTAGGATTGAAAAGAGTTGAGCTGAATGGATTGTAAACATTGTCTGAATAATGAAGAGAAGCATAGCCTCTGCTGCCCAGAGCTAGTCAGTCATGACTTATGATAATTCAGTGTTCCACAGTTTTCAGGTGTGTGATTTGTTTCCTCTCAATATTTGCACACTGTACTCGGGAAATGTTGAATGTGAACAAAATGAGAGCATGCTACAAAATGAGAGCAGGTTATTTTCTCCATCGAGTGCAGTTCAAACAGAATTCAGCCCCCATGTTTTGAGTTCTCTCACTCTCTCCATTTCCCTGTATCAAGTGAGGCTGGTCTGTTTCTTAGTCATTATATATGGTAGATGGTCCTTATCAGGAGTGTTTTTTCCTCCATAAAACCCATTAAAACAGCTCCTTAGGTGACATAACATAGCCTTGAATACAGTGGCCTCTATCTGTTTTTGACATTAAACTTTCTCAGGTGGCATAGGGCAAGATCAACGAAGGACATGCAATGACACATTTAGCCACTATGTAAAAAGTTGGTGCTAATGAGCACAGTACCATCCAGCCATCCATTACCCAAACTGTTATCCTACTCAGGGTCACAGGAATGCTGGAGCCTATCCCAGCAGTCATTGGGCGGCAGGTGGGGAGACACCCTGGACAGGCCATCAGACCATCACAGGGCCGAAACACACACATACATTCACACTTAGGGACAATTTAGTACGGCCGAGTCACCTGACATTACATGTCTTTTGGACTGTGGGAGGAAACCGGAGCACCCGGAGGAAACCCACGCAGACACGGGGAGAACATGCAAACTCCACACAGAGGATGACCCGGGACGACCCC
The DNA here is from genome assembly GCF_029633865.1 of Lampris incognitus. Classification (NCBI taxonomy): domain Eukaryota; kingdom Metazoa; phylum Chordata; class Actinopteri; order Lampriformes; family Lampridae; genus Lampris; species Lampris incognitus. The sequence goes on from NC_079211.1 coordinate 99,614,192, forward strand.
CGAGACTGGACAACCCTGGGGCTCAAACCCAGGACCTTGTTGCTGTGAGGTGACCGCGCTAACCACTGCGCCACCGTGCCACCCTGAGCACAGTAACCTAGCTCAAAAACAGATAAATCAAGTCTCTAAATATACCTCCAGCAACTGTAAGGAAATCTGAAATTTATTAAATCTGTATGCATAGTAAATGGTTTTCAAGCTGTGCACTTGGGTTGCACATTTCTAGCTTAGAGCGGTGCTTAAGGTGTGTAAACACTGCTTCCAGTTGGGCCGTATTGATCTATTGCTGTTTGGCAAATCAACTGAATGAGATTAGACCGTAGTTATTTTGCCTGTAACTAAGAATGCAAAAAACAAAAACAAAAACAAAAACTATTCAGACTACTACCTTCTTGTGTGATGGCCTAACCAGGTTAGCCATGAAACAGCCACATCCCTTTCAGACTTTTCATATTCAAATACTGGTGATGAGGTGGTGTGGTGTGTCTCATGACTCATGTCATGAGACAACGAGAAGAAATGGCATTTTATAATATACCAATGATCATATTTGAAATTTTGATATTATACTGACCTACCCCCCTGCCCCCCACACACGGCTACCTCTCACAGCATCCTGCTGCACCACTAATGATATTAATATTTTATTGCTGGTGTCTAGCACCTACTTCTCCTAAAACTTAAGACGACAATCTACTCAACTTCTCAGTAGCTGTACTGCGCTGACAGTTATAGGATGCAAAACAAGTACTTTGTAGTCTAACTGTACGCTATATTTGAAACAACTTCAAATAACTTGTATATTACCGCTCACATATAAAGCCATCTGCCAACATTTTTCTGCCATTTGCACACTGTATAGAAGGTACCCAGAATTCCCTAAATTCATTTCACTTCTTTTGCCTTCTTAGACTTACATTAGACTCAAGAGACATTACTATTAGAATATCACGTTATAGCTAATGTTTTGTGAGAAGCCTACCAGACAAATTAGTTTAGTTGGTAAATAACAGATTTTGACTCTGTCTTAGTCTGAGTTTCAATTTCACATCAACAGAAAATGACGTAAAAGAACCATATGCCACGTTTTGCTGATATGGTCTCTACATTCAGCCATGCTCAAGCACTTCAGAGATGACACCGGAATAATAACACTTTCACTTCCACAGCGCTAAAGCATTTGAATATATCAAAGTGTGGGTGAGTGTCACGCTGAACTTGGGGCTAAATTTGGTCAAAATCCTGTGTTGTGCGCGCATTCCCAGTGCTTCCGAGGAAGCATGTTAGACATCTGTGCTCTTCACCGCCTTCACTGAGCACACTGCTGACGACTGGGACTACCGCGTCGGTGCCACATCCTCCACGTGAGGCCCTTAACACTTGACAGCCTCCCCAGACACCGCACAGATATATCCAACTTTAATCAAAAACACATGCATGCAAGCGTGCACTAGCGACTGTGTGCAAATACAAGCATGCACACGCGCAACGCGACGCAAGCACGCACACTTTTTTTTTTAATCCGGCCACAGAGCTTAGGGACTTTGTGTGGTGCCTTTGAACTTCTTTAATGAATCATCGACGACCGATTCCACTCTTCCTCCTCTCTGTCTGCATAACCTGCCCCCTCTACCCAAACCCCAATCCCACCCCTACACTGCTGTCTGGTGAGGCTAAACTGCTCCTCAGCCACATGCCCCTCCCTGACGGGGGGCTGCAGCTCCCTAAGCCCTCCATCCTCTTCTTTCCCTACTGTGCTCACTGTTGAGTTGAGAGCGGTCTGGTTCTGATCAACGCTGCTAGCAGGCACGTCGACAGTGCGTCATCTGCGGTCACTGATCTGTTTCTCTGGCCTCACAGATGCAAAGGCTGTAGAGATATACAGTATGAGTATGCATCGTACGACTTTTTTCTCTAAAAATATTTATACTGTCATTGGTGTATAGCTGCAGATACAATTTTGGACACTGACAAAGAAATATACGCGATAATCCGGGATCTACAAATTTGGCGAATTATAAAGAAATCGGTCATTAAAGGTTCCTTCCCAGTGAAAAACACAATATTCCAGCTATCTGGGTGGCTTGGGGGCATTCCAGGTGGATAGTATTTATAATCAAAAACTAAACCTGGGGGTTTAAGGTCATTTTTTCTATATTTTGCAATGTCAAAATCGCCACAAAGCAGAAGCAGACTGGTGCATGTGAAGTAGGCAGAATTGTCTGCAGCTTGTTAGTCTTTGGGTTTATAGTATGTAGTTAGCTGCTCACATGCAATTAGCCACTACCATGTTGAAAATATAACTAGCTTCGATTTAGCTGACGTACATATATTGTTGTGCAATGCTGTGGTATCAAGCTACCTCAAAAGTTAGTTTTCACAAAGTTGCCAAAACTTACGGCGTGTGTGCATCGCTCACTGGAAAAATGCATACTACTCAATCTGAGCAAGCTACGTCATCCCTTTTCAGAGCCCATTTTCAGAAGTATTGCATTTGGATTTTTTTTCTAAAAACTACACGGTACTCACTGAGTATGTGATGCTGACGTAGGACGCCATTCTTTCCATCACCTCTAATGACAACAAGATACAATTGGTAAGATACCAACACTTCATTTGCATAGAATTAAATCTTGCAAAGTTCAGTCTATACCATGTAAAAACAAAAAAAAGAACAAAGAAATGCCCCTCATTGAATTATAACCACGCAGCAACTCCCCATCATCATTCAATAGCACACTGAGCCACTTTCACATGCAAACAATACACATATGTAATACACGTATCCTGCATGTTTTCAATTAGATTCTTTTTGTTCCCCCACTCCATAATACACCTCACAAACAGTCACTTTTTAAAGGCCATTGCATGAAAAATCAGCCATAAACCATCTGGAGACACAGCCGATGCATTTTTGCCCTCTGTAGTGGGAATGACAGATTTGGAGCCGTATCTTCCAGACTTCATGCTATCATGAAAATTCCTGACGTGCCTTTGAGAGGAAAACCTAAGCTTTACAACCTTTACAACTGGCTTTACAACTGGACCTTGTGAACTTGACATAGAAGGTGCAAAAGATGCCTGACAACTTAATTTTCACATTTTATGGAAGAAAGACTCTCAGGTCCTAAAATATCACATTAAAATTCCTTTATTTTTTTTCTTGTGTGTTAGAACCCGAGGAACGCTTTCAGTGAGATTTTAGTGAATTTGAACTTTTTGAAGCATGAAATATTATGCCCATTTTATGATGTCCACTGTAGTGGACACTGCAGTTTTTAGGGGCGTCTGGGTAGCATAGCGGTCTATTCCGTTGCTTACCAACACAGGGATTGCCATTCGAATCCCTGTGTTACCTCTGGCTTGGTTGCGCATCCCTACAGACACAATTGCCTGTGTCTACAGGTGGGAAGCTAGGTGTGGGTATGTGTCCTGGTCGCTGCACTAGCGCCTCCTTTGGTCAGTCAGGGCGCCTATTCGGAGGAACTGGGGGAATAGCGTTATCCTTCCATGTGCTACGTCCCCCTGGCGAAACTCCTCACTGTCAGGTGATAAGAAGCGGCTGGCGACTCCACATGTATCAAAGGAGGCATGTGGTAGTCTGCAGCCCTCCCCGGATCGGCAGAGGGGGTGGAGCAGCGACCGGGATGGCTCGGAAGAGTGGGGTAAATGGACGGGTACAACTGGGGAGAAAATATCCACAAAAAAAAACAAAAAAATTGTTGGTTTTTGAGTATTTGCACATGGAACTCAGCTCATTCCCATTGTGGTCACCAACCCTGCTCTTGGAGAGCTACCGGCCTGCTGGTTTTCACTACAACCCTAATTTAACACATCTGATTCTGCTGATTACTTACCAAGACCTTAATTAATTGAATCAGATGTGTTAAATTAGGGTCGGACTGAAAACCAGCAGGATGGTAGCTCTCCAGGAGCAGGGTTGGTGACCACTGTAAGGTTTTAATGACGAACTTCAGGGAGGATAGTTAGCGATCATGCTACATACACGCACACGCATGCACGCATGTACGTGCACACACATATCTGCAATAGAAACATGTGTGCAAGTATCAGGAAGGCTCCAGCAAGGCTGGATCGCTGCCGCGGGTCATTGGGGAGCACAGCCCGAAAGGACACTCGATGTGCGGCTGCAGGCGGAGCCTGAGCAGTCTGGCGCCTCGGAACAGACGTTCAGTGGCGCGAGGCCAGATTTCAGTGCATGTGTCCCCATTAACGGCTGTAGTGCACCCTGGTGATGGAGGGGCAAATACAGCAAATAGACGAAGACTATCCTGCTGTCCACTACAATGGACATGTAAAAATTAAGTTTGAACTTTTTTTTCATTGCAATTTTTTTTTCCCCACTCCAACACTTAATTTATGTCAAAAAATTTCAGAATTAGACCTTCTTCTTTTTTTTCCCTGGGTCTCCGAAGGATAAAGAAACATTTGGAGTTCACATCACATATGTAAGACTCTCTTTGATTTGTTATAAAGCCTCTCCATATGGGGGAGAGAGAAGATTTGGAGCCTTCATCATCAGCCTACATCAAACCAGTCCCCCAACCGTGACAATTATAATTTGACAAACTGGTGCGATTTGTAGCCATTTCAATGATATATGAACTGGAAACCTTGTAACAAAGCCTCTAGATGGTCTTTAAAGCCAAGCACGCCCTGAAAGACTCATCTGGGACGGGCCTCAGACATCTTTTCATCATCTTCGCGGAAATCCTGAGATCTTAACAGCTGTGGTAAAATTGTGTAATATAACCAGCTGAGCCCAAGATAAGAAAAAAAAATAAGAAAACTTGCTACAACCTCTGGCCCCATAACTCTTGCTTTGAGTTTTATCTGAGTTTGCACTTTCTTGCTCCTTTCTTCCCAGGGAAAAAAAAAAGTTTTCTATTTCTTAGCGTTGTGTAGTCTTTCTCACGTTTGTTTATGGCTGGGCTACTGTGGGATGATGATAAGCCGCTCTGGACCAGAAAGTTAGCTAGATGCCAAGTAAATCGGAGTTAAGTCTTGTGTACATCAGCACCAGTTGGTGTCTGCTTGAGGGGACCAAGGCAGACAAAATACTGAAAGGCTGATCAACACTACAGCTACTTTTATGCAAAAAACAAAGGGATGTGATCTGTCCCCACCAGGATATGCAAGGTGCCAGCCCAGCCCAGCCCAGACCAGACCAGACCAGACTAGACTATACTACACAAGCCCAGCCCAGATCAGTCCAGACCAGACTAGATCACACCAGCCCAGCCCAGCCTAGTCCAGCCCAGCCCAGCCCAGTCCAGACCAGACTAGATCACACCAGTCCAGCCCAGACCAGCCTAAATCACACCAGTCCAGACCAGACTAGATCACACCAGTCCAGCCCCGACCAGACCAGACCAGCCCAGCCCAGTCCAGACCACACTAGATCACACCAGCCCAGACCAGACAGTCTCGCCCAGACCAGACAAGATCACACCAGCCCAGCACAGACCTCCTTCCTCAAGGTCTACTCACCTAAGTGTCACATGGCAAACAAATGCCAGCCTTTTAGAAGAGAACATAGCACTGAACACTGGATAAATAAAAGGACAGAATGGAGAGACAGGGAGTAAGAGAGGAAATGAGGATCAATTCTCCTCAATTTTGTGAGATGCGATAGTGGCAGATATGCTTCTGGATGCCAAAAGATGAGCAATATTATTTCAGGAGGAAAGAGAGTGCGAGCAGATAATCCATTTCATAGTCACCCACCACACCGTCCTTCATATGTGGTCTGTGGGAGTGGCAGGGGCTGGGTTGACCTAGATACATGCCAAATGTATAAAACCATAATATCTTCTGATACAAGTCCTTCAAATGTGTACAGCTCCGAGCAGCATCTGTTCCTAGTTTTAATCTGGTTAGGCTTTTTCTCTAAATACAGCCAAGCATTATCGTCATCAGCCGGCGTTATGCATGGGGGATAGAATAAATTCAATGGAAGGCAATCATACTGCAGAAAATAATGTCATTAATCCCAGTTAATTCAATTCCTCACGTGTATGTTAATCAACATACATATTCCATTGCGCAAGGGATGGTGGGATATATGGAGCAGCACCTGAGAATCAAAGAGAGAGAAAAAAACAATGTTCACCCATAAATAAGCATCCGACTTGGGCATGCATCTCAAAGACTGGGGACTTGATACCTAGCTCATAATGTGCTCCGTATCTCCACCGGTCTGTCCTGCGTGGCCCATTTAGCCAAACCGCTGCTACGCACGTGAAAACAGACGGACCTCAAATCACGCTAAACCTCTCCCCATGCTAGTCATTACGTGTTTGTTTATCTGCTGCTCGCGCCCTCAGAGGAGCCACCAGCCTTGTTAAGGGGGGAAGAAGAAAGCTTTAAAAGTGGAAATAAGGCACACATTTGAGCCTGGTCCCAGGACGGCGTAAGAGCTATTTCCATAATGGTTGCCTAACGGGAGCTAGCTGGCTGGGCGAGGGGCGCGTCGCCCTCATTACGGCTCCTGCTCAGCAACAGATTAGCGCTTCATTAACATACAGAGAGGAGCGGGGGAAATTACCGCTCTCCATTTCACAGTCTGAAAGGCAGGTGAAGACGGGAGTTAGAGATAAGTGGGTGGCGGGTGGGGTGGGGGGGGTGTGGGGGTGGGTGGCGGACTCAATTTGGGAGGAGATAAAAATCGATGTATGGAATAAAATTTGCCATTTAATTAAGGCAGCCGGAATGTCTCCTTCTCAGTGTGTAAGAGATTCAGCCCTTTGTCTGCACGCCTGCACCCTTACCACTCCCATTCTCCATAAATCTCTCGCTCTCGTGTTCTCACTGAGTCTCTCCGCTAGGTGCGCACACACACACACACACACACACACACACACACACACACACACACACACACACACACACACACACACACACACACACACACACACACACACACACACACACCTACAGACACATGCATGGTCCCTCTCTTCGATGTGAGACCTGACTGAACCTCATGATAATAGTTAGCAGAAGCCAGGGGGGTCTGGCTGGACAGGGTCCAGGTTGGTCCTTTTTTTTTTAATGGTGTGTGTGTGTCGCTAATACCACCCACATCAGGAAAAGCATACTTCCTTTCCTCCAATTAGTCAGGTGCCAAAGGGGAAGTAGACCCAGCAGGAAAGTCTGGTGAACAATGAAAGGACTTCTATAGAAGTCAACCTGCTGTCCAGGGCAGCTCCTAATCAGCCCTCGCTATAATGAAACACGTTTGCAGTTATGGATGTTTGATTTGGAGCATGACTTGGAATATCAGCAATTTTATTGTCTCTTAAATTGGAAACTCATGCTATATGTGGTTGTGCTGGCCCTCCTCTACCCATTCAGATTCGAACCCTTCAGATGCTCTTTTCAGTCATAAGAGATGTTGGACTTAAAAGTTTAGCAAATTCGCAGAAAAGTAAGTTAAAGTTGACTAGAATTCGTAACAAAGTGGTGGTACTGCACAGATCACCAGGTCCAGGGTGGTCTAAGAACGGCTCCAAAAAAAACCATGACAGAGAATTTTTTTTTTTGTATTATTAGTGTTTACTAATTATCTAAATTTGTGTGGACACTGTACTGGTCAAATTGCCGAGTAGGTCCGTCCTTCTTCTCATATTCTATTATCTTCAAACAATGAAAGTGGGATCAACAGAAGTGTGTTTTTAACCTCTAGCTTCACGGAGCCCAATTAGTGAAACTACCCGACAAATTATCACGGAGGCTGATCTCTTCATCTCAGCCTGCATATGTTTCCCACAGATATCCTGATCCTCACTCGGAAAACGTTACGATAGAAACTCTGAAACTTATTTAATTAGGCAGGCTACCTGCAACAGACAGCTTCCTTCGGGGGGGAGTGGGGAACTTGCTGCACCTCTCCAGCCTTATCGAGAGACCTACATACTGCTGAAAGATCATAACCCATCTCCCCCCAAATAACGCCGTAACCTTCATAAGGAGTTTAATTATTGAGCACCTGGAGTTTCACCCAGCGCAACAATAAACAACAGAGACACATGAACTGCTTCATCCTCCCCTTCATATATACAGTGTGTCAGTGTGTGTGTATATACGTATATGCATATATTTATGTGTGTGTATGTGTGCGTGTGTGTGTGTGTGTGTGTGTGTGTTATAAGTGGCACGTTCTGTCATCACAGTCTAACAGATACCTTCCTTTTCCTTTTCCCCTTGGTGTTGTTAATTCAAACTGTATTGTCTCCTCCTGCTAGCTTAACACACTGTCTTCCTTTTCTTCCTGTCCAAGTGTATACCACTGACTCTCTCTCTCTCTCTCTCTCTCTCTCTCTCTCTCTCTCTCTCTCTCTCTCTCTCTCTCTCTCTCTCTCTCTGCTTGGCTTTAGTAGTAGTGGAGTGATTCTCTCTCCCTCCATCTCTCTCCCTCGCTCTCTCTTTCCTCGGCTTTAGTGTTAGGGAAGTGATTCTTTCTCCCTCCGTCTCTCTCCCCTTCTCTCTCTCACTCTCTCCCCCCTTCTCTCTCCCCCGCTCTCTTTCCTCAGCTTTAGTGGTGGGGAAGTGATGCAGTGATTCTCTCTCCCTCCGTCTCTCTCCCCTTCTCCCCCCTCTCTCCCCCTTCTCTCTCCCTCTCTCTCTCTCTCCTCGGCTTTAGTGGTGGGGAAATGATTCTCTCTCTCTCCGTCTCTCCCCTTCTCTCTCTCTCTCTCTCTCTCTCTCTCTCTCTTTCTCTCTCTCTCCTTCCGCGGCTAGTGTGGGGAAGTGATTATCTAAAGGTTGGCAGGGTCATTACCTGCACAGACTGAGCCGACTTTGGCCCGGAGCCCCTCAGGAGTGTGAACATTGTGTCGTAGGCTAATGAGCTTGGCTTAATTCTATAGTCCATTAAAAAAAAAAAAAGCAAATCTCTGACACACCACCATGAGCCTAGGCTTTTTGCAGCCTCGTCAGTGCTGCAGGAAAGTCATTTAACATAAAAAAAACACTTGCCAAAAGGCAACCCGGAAGAAGCAAACATGGGGAAAGAAGTCCACAGGTGTCCAAAGCTCTTCTATGAAATGCACCTGTGCTGGGGGTGCAGCTTGACATGACAATGTTTTAGCATAACAAAAAACGTTTCGGCCACCGGGGAAAGACTGCACTCAGCACAGCACAAAAAAAAAAAAAAAACATCCTTCCAAATTCTCTCTTCCCACTGAATCTCTGCATATTGCAGCATGTCTTTTAAAAGAAAAGGGGTAGCTATAGAGAATAAATGCATGCATTCAATATTAAGGCCACAAATCAACCACTCTTTGGACATGACCATTGGCCTTAAATGTCTATGGAGAACTGTTTCATTGCTGTACAACATCTAATGGCTGATATATTCAAATCTAACAAGGTGGACAGGTGAAAGGCAATATATTTCAGTTTTTTAAAACTCGTTCTGGATACCTTCTTTCCTGGATATGGCTTCCTGGATACCTTACCATTCTGAGGAGGGTGGCAGGAATAAACTCAAGGAAGCTTACTAAGGAGGATCCAACATATTCTTTTTACTTGCACTTTTATTTGCACAAAATGGCTGCTGTGCATCACCCAGGTGGTGCTACTTATTGGTGGTGGCTGAAGTGAGTGACACCCTTCAATGGGAAGCACTTTGGGTGTCAAGATAAAGCACTATATAAATGTAATTCATCATCATCATCACCAGAAATGCCTTGATTTGTTTCTATGAACGAGCCAGAAGCCATGCTGCTTCATCCTTTTTTCATTGCCCCATGAAAATATGCGTATGACTGTCTTTATGCATGCTCAACAATCCAGGTAAGAAAATCAAAGTTTGAATCAGTTCATCTGGAAACAACGCTTATTGACAGAAACTTTTCATCACTCATCTCCCCTGCAGTCAGTTTAGACCTCTTCAGTCTAAACTGACTGCAGGTATCCCCGCCTTTATAAACAACACAGTTGCATAACGACCGAAAGCAACGCTCAGTTTCATATGCAAATATGGGTGTGAACATTAATGAGAGTTTTTAACGGCCATGTGTACTATTCACAGAGGATTTGGGAATGTATATGCAATCACAGCATTGTAAGATGGCGACAGATGTACTCTTAGCCCCCCCCCGGTTCAAGGATGGTCGTTCCCGCTTCATGTAGATGGCCTCTTTGACTCTCCATTCAAACCGGCATTCCTCCTTATCAAGAATGTCCACAGCTGAGACGCGTATTTTCCAAACACCGCGTCTCAGTTGCTTTCAAATCCCCAAAACATGCTGCGGCAGAAGTTTTTTCACCCCAAGGATCGTGTCCCCTGGCACAAACAGAGCAATATAGTGCACGCTGTTAAATGCCAAGAGGGTTGCTGTGACTTGTATATCGGGGAAACTAAACAGACGCTATCCAAGAGAATGGCACAATACAGGAGAGCTAACATGTCAGGCCAGGACTCCGCAGTCTACACCCATCTACAGGCCAGTGGCCACTCTTTCAAGGATGAAGTGATGTGCACATCCTTGATAGGGAGGAACGCTGGTTTGAACAGGGAATCAAAGAAGCCATCTATATCAAGAGGGAACGCCCATCCCTGAACCGAGGGGGGGGGCTAAGAGTACATCTGTTGCCATCTTACAATGCTGTGATTGCAAACAATCCCAAATCCTCTGTGAATAGTACACATGGCCATTGTAACTCCACATTAATGGTCATGCCCATATTTACATATGAAACTGGTCGTTGGTTTCGCTCATTATGCCACGGTATTGTTTGTAAGGGTGGGGGTACCTGCAGTCAGTTCAGACTGAAGAGGTCACTTAGATGAGTGATGAAACGTTTCTCTCAATAAACGTTGTGTCCAGATGAACTGATTCAACCTTCTTTGTTATCCCGTATGACCGTGTTTCTAAAGCTAGGGTTTATCAATACAGACTTGGTCCATGGAAAATGTGGAAACTTCAAGTACGCCTCACACCACTCTGTAGAATCAGTTTTTGTGTTGCCATTATGAATGAACTGTTGTTTTTGTATAACACCACTCTCATCTTGCTAAACAGTGGTACGCCAGCCCACGTCAGAAGATGAGAATACACAATGGATGTGTCACTCGGGCACACTGGGATCACACCACGCTGGAAGCCCTGCTTGCAGTGAGCACACTGAGCTATAGCTTAATGAGCTCGCCCTGTGCTGCGAAGTCATTCGTGGGTGGTAAAGAATAGTAATTAAAATATTAAAATTAGGTATATCTTTAAGTATAAGAGCCAATCACTGTGAGGAAGACTAGGGTAGAAACTAAAAGTGTCATTGTCTGACCTCTGTTACACTGACACACGCGACAAGTAGAGATAGTTTGAGTGATGAGTACAATTCCTTTTATACAGGGATTCAAACCAGCTCCAACAGGAGAAGAGTTGTCAGAGTTTTTTATGTCTCTCAACAAATGCATGAAGCCATAGAAGCAATATCTGCACGCAACAAAGCGACGCAAGCCTGAAATAAAATCTTTCCACTGCAAAATAACATCAGAGACCGAACTCATCCCAATGCAGTAGTTTACATGCTCTCTCTATCAATGTCTTGATCTCCCTCTCTCTCGCTCTCTTTCTCTCTCCCGCTCTTGCTCTCATTCTCTGTTCCTCTCTATCACTCTCTCTCCTCCTCTCTCAACAGTCTGACAGAGGGGGAAAAAAAAGATTAAAAAAAAGCACTGAATGTACTTCGCCCTTGAACTGTTGAAAAAGAAGGAGCTGAGGCGTAGAGAGAGAGAGGGAGAGAGAGAGAACAGATGCTTCAGGTATCACCTGCACCTATCCTTTAATCTTCCAAGCCGATATCAAAACAAACCCGATATCTGTTGTTTTCTTCATGGTCAACCTCTTTACTCTCTCACCTCTCTCTCTCTCTCAACGCTTCCGTCCATTTCTCAGTCCTTCCTGTTTTCCTTACCCTAACTCTCTCACACACACACACACACACACACACACACACACACACACACACACACACACACCATCGCCATCCTTAGTCAGTCTTGTCAAGCTAATGCTACACTGGAATGTCAACAACCCCCCCCCACACACATACACACACACAAAATAACATGTGTAAACACACACACACAAAATCACATGTGTAAACACACACACACACACACACAGCACCATCACCCATAACCCGTCCCGTCTCCACTCGAGTCATGAAGCTCTGAGATATGAAAGCGGAGCGATGCTCGGGCTGTGCTTCCACCGTCTGAGGTCAGATATGCTTTCTGCTGGAAGACACTCATCATCTCATTCGACTTCAGAAAGGTCTGTAAAAGGATTTCGATGTTTTGAGCCGTGCCCTCTTCTTCCTCAAAAATGGATGACTTCAGTCGACTTAAGTGCCTCGCTGAAAAACCCAGCTGCAAGTCAAAATTTGCCGATGTGGAGAGACGCCATTCAAGATACCATAGAACAACCTGACAGTGCCAGCCCTATTAAGAAATTGTACTGGTGCGTTACACGTCTGGAAACTAACACCTTAAGCTAATACCATACTTAAATCCTCAGACGGTTTTTGGGATGCTCCTCAAAACTGCTATTTGGAGATTTAAAATCGCATAAGCGCCATAGCCGCTGGCAAGTCTGGCATACGCCAATAGAAAGAATTAACTTAAGTTTCAAAGCATCGATGATAACGATGAACCCATAGTATGTGCGCGCGCGCACACACACACACCCAAGCGCATGCGCACTTACTTACACACACACACACACACACACACACACACACACACACACACATATATATATATATATATATATATATATATAGTATATATATGTGTGTGTGTGTGTGTGTAAGTAAGTGCGCATGCGCTTGGGTGTGTGTGTGTGTGTAATTGACTCCCTTTGAGGGCTTCTCCCATCCCAGCTGTGACTAAAAGGATTGTGGGGTTTTGACGTAATGGCAGAGAGAGGAAACTGCCTCGTCGGGAATAATTGCCAAAAGACAGAGGAGAATCTTTTCACCCTCCCTCCTTCGTTCTTCTTCTTCTTCTGCTCCTCTTCCTCCTCCTCCTCGCCATCCTATCTCTTCACTCTGCTTTCCACACAGATGTGTTTAGAGGCTTCAGAGCCAGGATGTCTTATCGTGGCTTCCCAGGTCTCCAGGCTAGTCTGAGCAGAAGCCTCCGTCTACCCCACTCTCTGCTATCACTCCCCTGGCAGTCGCAACGAGGCTGACGCACATACTCAAGCCAGCGCCTTCACACAAACACACACAGACACAAATGTGCACAGACACTTGAACACAAATGTGTACACCCAAATGAAAACACACGCACACGCACACGCACACGCACACACACACACACACACACACACACACACACACACACACACAGGTTTATCAACCCCAAAACAAAAGTGTGTTGCTGACTTGAGTCAAATTCCTATAGGGCTTCAGCAGAAATAAAAAATTTTGCTTAATGGACATACCATAATTGTAAAATGCTGTATGAAAACTGCCAAGGGGGAGCAGACGGTAAATAGAGACTGGGCGAAGTGAACAACACGCTGACAGCTTATTTAAATAAGATGCTAAACACACACTATATATCCTATCCCATTGATGAAAGAGGACTCATAGGAGCTGCATTTAGGGGGTTGAGATAATCATAAAAAGGGAGAGGGATTTCTGCTATTTACTTCCTTAAAAAAAAAAACCCACTCTTGCACAATAAGGTATTGTTTTGTAACATCACCCAAATATTGACAATCGAGCCATCCATCGTCAACCATTCATGGAACACTAATTCTATTTGTTTTTAATTCCACATTCCTGCCGTTTCACAGCCAGCTGTCATTCTCCCTGTTATTGTAACACAAGAGCACACACTGACAAAGTCAGGCTAAGTTTGTTATTGAAGTCGGTAACCTAGTATGCGCAATACCTTCTGTGACTTGTCAAGGGGGGGGGTGTCCAAAAATAGTCTAACAAATCAACTTTGGGAGTGTCACACACAACAGAGAGAGAGAGAGAGAGAGAGAGAGAGAGAGAGAGAGAGAGAGAGAGAGAGAGAGAAACATGGTGGTGAGACACTTAATTATTTCTTTGTCTATTGTCTTCAGATCTGTTTATGTTTCTGAGTGTGTGTGTGTGTGTGTGTGTGTGTGTGTGTGTGTGTGTGTGTGTCTCTCGCGGGGGGGGGGCATGAGATGGTAGTCAGAAATGTGGGTGCACTGTAGAATGAGAAAAAACATGTCCTCACATCTTTCAGCCAGATGTCTGTCACTTGTCCATCTGTTTGCACAGATAAAAGTGTGAAAGTTCAGCACTGAGCGGTGCACCTTTTTGCACTCGGCCAGCTGTGTTTAAGTCCAGCTCAAACGGCATTTCCAGAGTATCTGACTTCCGTATCGTGATGTATTTCCGAGTGAAACGGGACAGACAGGCGGGACTTAACGTTGGCAGGAATTTGTTTTGAGCACTGAAAACTGGCCGTGTTGCTAGCTCATCATCATCATCATCATCGGGGGTAACTCGGGGTTGAGTATGACTGTCCTCCCTCTGGCTCTCTCCGAGTCCTCAGGTGGGTGTCGAGGTCGATCCTGTCTGGCATCAGAGTTCATGGGGTGAGACGGTGAGTCGTTAACTAACTTGTTTTAATATGAGAGAGAGGCCGACGCTTCCCAACACAGCGGAGCGTTACTGGACTGAGAAGGAATAATCTACTTGAAAGGACACATTTCAGTATATTTCTCTTGGAAATCTGACCTCGGAGAGAATTCACAGCAGCTAATGCTATGATTCGAGACAGCTTTGTCAATATTGGTGAACAGATAAACTATTTTATCCAGAAATCAGCGAACCGGGGCTTTGAATTGTTGATATCATCGGGGGGGAAAGAGAGACAGACTTTCCCGAGACTGAGCTGTACAAGATCATAAGAATAACATACGTGACGAGGGCTGTCAGATCAGCACTTACAGACCCCTAAAGGCTTATTTTTTTTACAATTCACAGAAGAGCAAGATCACATCTACAAAATGACATGCTGCCCTGAAATCAGAGAACAAAGAAGCTGAACAGAGAAGCTGTAGCTGACTGAATCCAGTTCCACTCCGAGACAAAGTTCTGATAAGACGCCCTCCAAAGTTTTTCACTTTTTCTGTTCCGTCTCTTCCCTTTTTCAGCCAACCTTTCTTTTCTAGACACTTATTTTGCAGTTAATGGATCATGTTCAATTTAGAAATAAGGACTCGCCGATGCTTCATGTCTTCGAGACTGCTTTTCTGACAAAATCAAAAGAATAATCACATCCAATGGCAAAAAAGTAACAAAGAATGCAGCAATTGCCTTGATGGGTTGTCATACATCACAGCTGTGACTGGGTGGATTTGCTCACTAAGCAAAGTGGTACCTGCAGCTGTGGGCTGAAGTTTAACCACCTGGGGTACGCTGTGCTTGGCAAAGCTGTCATGACTCCAAACACAGAACAGGATGGAATGGAAATGCACCTGCAATATGCATCAAACCCGAACTATCCTTGGACTGTGAGTGAGTGAGTGAGTGAGTGAGTGAGTGAGTGAGTGAGTGAGTGAGCGAGCGAGTGAGTGAGTGAGCGAGTGAGAGTGAGTGGAGAGAGAATGTGTGAGTGAGCGAGCGAGCGAGCGAGCAAGTGAGCGAGTGAGCGAGAGACAGTGAGTGAGTGAGTGAGTGAGTGAGTGAGTGAGTGAGTGAGAGAGTGTGCGAGTGAGTGAGCGAGTGAGTGAGAAAGACAGTGAGTGAGTGAGTGAGTGAGTGAGTGAGTGAGTGAGAGTGAGTGAGCGAGTGAGTGAGAAAGACAGTGAGTGAGTGAGTGAGTGAGTGAGTGAGTGAGTGAGTGAGTGAGTGAGGGAGAGTGAGTGGCGAGAGACAGTGAGTGAGTGAGAGTGAGTGAGTGAGTGAGTGAGTGAGTGAGTGAGAGAGTGAGCGTGTGAGTGAGTGAGCGAGCGAGTGAGTGAGAGAGACGGTGAGTGAGAGAGACAGTGAGTGTGTGAGCAAGTGAGTGTGCGAGTGAGTGAGTGAGTGAGTGAGCGAGTGAGTCAGACAGTGAGTGAGTGTGTGAGTGAGAAAGACAGTGAGTGAGTGAGAGTGAGTGAGTGAGGGAGAGTGAGTGGCGAGAGACAGTGAGTGAGTGAGAGTGAGCATGTGAGTGAGTGAGTGAGCGAGCAAGTGAGCGAGTGAGAGAGACAGTGAGTGAGCAAGCGAGTGAGTGAGCGAGAGAGAGAGACAGTGAGTGAGTGAGTGAGTGAGTGAGTGAGTGAGTGAGTGAGAGTGGGGTGGGGTTCGGAGTGTATGAGCTTGTGTGTGTGTCCGTGTGTGTGTGTGTGTCCATGAAGTGCACGTGTGTGTGAGAGGGCCAAAGCCTTAGAAACATCATGGTAGAGCATGCCCACAGAAATAAGCAAGTTCTGACACTACTGCAGAGAACTAGTCAACAAACAATGGAGATTATTTCTCAACACCCACAACCACTGGCCTATCTGACAACCTGTCATCCAGAGCATTGTTCTCTGTGCTGTTGCATGGAGAGATGTGGTTAGAGAGAGGTACTCACAGCCATTTGTGTAGAGCAGTTCAGTTGATACAAAAAGAAAAGTCATACTGCGTAAACTCAGTCTGTGCCAGTAATGTGAACAGCCAAAGCATTTGTTTTGAATTTTATCTATAATGGTATTATTAATGTCAAATGCACTGCTGGGAGCTTTTCTTGGCACTGGTTTGAACCTTTACAGCTAATCCTTCAAAATTTATTTCAAAAATACAATACACAGACAACGGTAAGGAAGACTGCCAGGAGCTCATACATTACCGGTGTTGGCTGTGCTACAGTGCCATGTTCATTTGGCCTTCAGCGAGACATTATTCAGAGTGTAATGAATGCAACTGTCAGGCCGCTGAGTAACCAGGAAGTCACAGTTGGGAGCAACTTGGAAGATTTTTTTTAAATTGAAGGTTATTAGATGTTGGTTTTAACATGTGAGCAGATATTCAGATCACTGTAGGGAGCTGTAAGGCTGTGTGTGTGTGTGTGTGTGTGTGTGTGCACATAGTTTGCAAGTATCTGTCTACACAGTATCATCTGTGCAAAACCTGTGTGTGTGTGTGTGTGTGTGTGTGTGTGTG
Source organism: Lampris incognitus (assembly GCF_029633865.1). NCBI lineage: Eukaryota > Metazoa > Chordata > Actinopteri > Lampriformes > Lampridae > Lampris > Lampris incognitus. Next base: position 99,631,343 of record NC_079211.1, read on the forward strand.
TACACATAGTTTGCAAGTATCTGTCTACACAGTATCCATCTGTGCAAAACCTGCGTCTGTGTGTGTGTGTGTGTGTGTGTGTGCGTGTGCGTGCGTGCATGCACACACAAAGTGAAATACCATTAGAAGAAGGTCAGTATGACACGAACACCACCTCTTCATAAATAATGTAAAGCGATACAGGAATTAGACTTTGTAATTACACCTCTCCATGGTACTATATATAAGTGTGTGTGTGTGTGTGTGTGTGTGTGTGTGATCTCTAATTAGCTCCAAGAGAATAACACTGGCTATTAGAGTGTTGCATTAGTTAGAACAGCAGATGAAGTAGGCAGCACACGGGCTCCAAACGCCTTGCTTGTGTGTGGCTGAGAGTGTTTGTGCATGTGTGTGTCGGCATGTGTGTGAGTGTGAATAAAAAAAAATGAAAAGATAAGAATGAGAAAAAATAAATAAGAGAAATTGGAATAAAATGAGAGACAGCGAGAGAGAGAGCGAGAGAGAGAGAACCCAGGATTGTGTATACTGACAGGCCTTTATCTGTGTGGATGAACTTTGGATATGAAGTGGACTTGGCAGTAGGTATATATGCGTTGAGTTGCATTTTCCATTGCGTTCATCTCTGTCAGGTCAGCCATAGTTTACACTGCCTCCTCCAATCCAGCAGCCGCAACCTAGCCTCCAACACCACATGGTATTTGGCTGATTCTCTAATGACATTTAGCGTCGACCGAGAGGGACCGCCTGTCACTCCAATTAGAGGCACGTTCCCCTGTACGACAGGCTGTTAGGCAAACCTCAAACTCACCCCCATCTGCAAATTCGGGCATGAATTATTGAAAAGGCCAAGGCAGGGCACCTTGATGAAGTTGGCACGTTCAACTGGCTGAATGTTCAGATTGACACTGCTTAAGAAGGGGGGGGGGGGGCGCTATCTCAGCAGCTCAGAGCAGAGGTGGTTCGGTGGAGCTGGTTTCCAACACGGTTTAATGCACAGCAACACATCTTGAACGCATAAAAAAGCCACAGGTGTCTCGGGGGGTATCTCAAAGTTCAGAAAAACACATAAATTAGATACACTCCTACAATCCATTTGTCACAATGACATTTAGAGCTCATTTTCTTTTATTTATTTATTTTTTTGATTTGATGTACTTTATTAATCCCTGTGGGGAAATTCTTGGTCTGCATTTAACCCATCCTCACTGTGTAGCTAGGATGGGTTAAAACTGTGTAGCTAGGATGGGTTAAAACTGTGTAGCTAGGATGGGTTAAAACTGTGTAGCTAGGATGGGCCACCGTGCAGCGCCCGGGGACCAACTCCAGTTGGTCTTGCCATGCCTCGGTCAGGGGCACAGACAGGAGTATTAACCCTAACATGCATGTCTTTTTGATGGTGGGGGAAACCGGAGCACCCGGAGAAAACCCACCGCAGATATGGGGAAACATGCAAACTCCACACAGTGGACGACGACCGCCCCCCCCCCCCCCAAGGTTGGACAACCCTGCGGTTCAAACCCAGGACTTTCATGCTGTGAGGCGACAGCGCTAACCACTGGGCCACCTTGCCACCCAATTCAGTTTTTCTTTAATCCAACTCCTTGCCAAAATCTCTTTCACTGATAATTCATGGTAGCCGGGCTTTTTGGCTCTCTCTGTGTCTTGTTATGTCTCATGTGACACACTTTGAAGTGGTGTTGTGTATGAAAAATGCTGTACAAATAAACGTGCCTCGCTAGCTAACATGCCTGTTCAGTATCAGCAGCTCTGCTGTACAGATGCAGTGTTGGTCTACTGAAGTTTGACTGAAAAAGACACCAAAGTATGTTTTTATGTTACAGTCATGAAGAGGTTCAACCTGACATATAGTCACACAACATTATATCGCAGCATTTCATGAAAAAATAATTGCAACAAGGACCTGAAAACCAAGTTTTTTCATACAGAATAAAGGAGTCATTTAAATTTCACGAACATGAAAAAGATATTGTGGGTTACATTAAGAGTGAAGATTCCCAACTGCATGATATAATACAACCATTACTGCGACACTGATCAATAAACAGACAAAATTAGCCATAGAAAATGGTTTTCTCAGGGCTTTCTCATACACTGAAGAAGTCTGACAGTGCACATCATACAGGAGCTAACATGTGAGGAACTGACCGACTGACCGTTTGCATCAGATGTTTTTTAGGCTTTGTCTGGTTGATGGTTGGGACGTGACATACACCCAAGTCTGGTGGACATGTTATTTTCACCCATTCTCAACTCAAATAATGAACTGTGTAATGCTTCGCATGTGCACAAGGACCACTACTGAATGCATGTGTTGCACAAGAGTGTGCATTACTCTCTTAGATGCTTGCAGAAACACCGCACAGCATTAAGGGCTTTTTTTATGTATTTATTTTTTCCAAGACAGGGATCATCCTGATCAAATTCATAACAGCAATTTGGTTTGGTAAACATAGCATTCTTTTTTTTCCCCCTCCTAATTGTACTTGGCCAATTACCCAACTCTTCTGAGTCGTCCTCGGTCGCTGTTCCACCCCCTCTGCTGATCCAGGGAGGGCTGTAGACTACCACATGCCTCCTCCGATACATGTGGAGTTGCCAGCCGCTTCTTTTCACCTGACGGTGAGGAGTTTCACCAGGGGGATGTGGCACATGGGAGGATCACACTATTCCCCCCAGTTCCCCCTCCCCCCTGAACAGGCGCCCTGACTGACCAGGGGAGGCACTAGTGCAGCGACCAGGACACATACCCCAAACCCAGCTTCCCACCCGCAGACACGGCCAATTGTGTCTGTAGGGATGCCCGACCAAGCTGGAGGTAACATGGGGATTCGAACCAGCGATCCCCAAGTTGGTAGGCAACAGAATAGACCGCTACGTTACCTGGAAGCCCCCCCCCCCAAAAAAAGACATCATTCTTGGCACTTTGATGGTGAATGCACACAGGAGCACTGATAACTAGAGTCTACAGTGGATGTCTGGACATGGATAGACTGTGTGTGAGTGAGTGAGTGAGTGAGTGGGGGGGGGGGTGAGAATGAGACTGATGACGAGAGAAAGAGACAGAGTGACAGAGAGACAGAGCTAGAGAGAGAGAGACTGAGGTCGAGAGAGAGAGCGAGAGAGAGAGAGAGAGACTGAGGTCGAGAGAGAGAGAGAGCGAGAGAGAGACAGGGCGAGAGAGAGACTGAGGGCGAGAGAGAGAGACAGGGCGACAGAGAGACTGAGGGCGAGAGAGTGAGTGAGAGAGTGAGGTCGAGAGAGAGAGAGAGAGAGAGACTGAGGGCGAGTGAGAGAGAGAGAGAGAGCGATGCTAGCTGTCACTGAGTGTTGTTTGAAGCTGTTGATGACAGACAGATCATTGAAAGTGGGTTCTTTTTAGGGATGCACCAACACCACTCTTTTTCCGACCAAGTACAAGTACTTACATCCGGGCACTAGCCAATACCGAGTACCGACACGAGCGCTTATGCTAACAATGAGTTTGAAAACACATTTCATTTTCAACAACCGTTCCCCACTCCCTGACTGTAACAAATTAAATACACGACATGATGCTGTTGCTGGCATTTTAACACTCAACTTGGTGTGTTCCTGAACAAACACAGCGCTGCCACACATTTCACTTAAAATGCAACCTGTAACACATCCGGTGAGTTTCAGTACGACACACAACTGTAGCAACACAACTGAAATGATGTGTTATCATACGTGCGTGCCGTCTCTGGGGACTCCTCGGCACGGACGCAGTCGGCCTCTTTTTACCTGCTGCACCAACTGCATCTGTGTTGCGTGTGGTTGCGCGCCAGCCGTGTTTTCTGCTTCACTGCATGCATACTGAGTTTTGCCAAGTGATAATGCAGCCGGTTTCGCAGGGGTCTGGAAGCGGAGCCTATATTAACTGGGGCTGAACTAATTAACTGGATCGTTTTAACAGCAGCATCATGGACACACATTGATTTGACTGATTTATTTTAATGTGCAATGAAAAACAAAACCCACAAGGGTTGCATTGCCTATGGTACAACGAGGTATTCGTTTTAATCCTTTTCAAACAGATTGTGGGGCGGCACGGTGGCCCAGTGGTTAGCGCTGTTGCCTCGCAGCGAGAACACCCTGGCTTCGAACCCCGCGGTTGTCCAACCGTGGGGGTCATGCTCTGTGTGGAGTTTGCGTGTTCTCCCGGTGTCTGCGTGGGTTTCCTCCCACAGCCCAAAGACGTGCAGGTCAGGTGAATCGGCCGTACTAAATTGTCCCTAGGTGGGAATGTGTGTGTGTGTGTGTGTGTGTGTCGGCCCTGTGCTGGCCCGGCGACCTGGCCAGGGGTGTTTCCCCCGCCTTCCGCCCAATGATTGCTGGGACAGACTCCAGCATCCCACAACCCTAATTAGGCCAAGCAGCTTGGAAAATGGATGGATGGACGGATGGATGGACAGATTGTCCTCGTTTTTACACAGTTCCAACCATAGTTTTAACCTGTTGAAGCAGAAGTGAAGCAGAAAACACAGCTGGCTGGTGTGTAACGCCGTCGCAGTGTCTGCACTCATCCAGGTTACACAGCTTGTAGCTTTGTGCCGTCACTCCGCGTTATCTATCTGGCTCCATCTCCTCCTCTTCCCGCACGAATGGTGAAAAAAGGCACCCCTCGCTTTTCACAATTTCAGCAGGAATTGTCTAGTTGGGATCAGGTGTGATTTTATCGGAGTAGTTTTACAGGTACAAGTACACGAGGACAGTGTCGGACCGATACGGGATACTGGTATCGGTGCATCGCTACTTCTTTTGTGTTGTGCTCCCCAGGTTCCTGGCCTACCTAACTGGTTTTCAATGTTTGTTTTTTTTCCCCCGCCGTTTTTCTCCCCAATTGTACCCGACCAATTACCCCGCTTTTCCGAGCCGTCCCGGTTGCAGCTCCACCCCCTCTGCCGGTCCGGGGAGGGCTGCAGACTACCACATGCCTCCTCCATACATGTGGAGTCGCCAGCCGCTTCTTTTCACCTGACAGGGAGGAGTTTCCTCAGGGGGACGTAGCACGTGGGAGGATCACGCTATTCCACCCCAGTTCCCCCGCCCAAACAGGTGCCCCGACCAACCAAAGGAGGCTCTAGTGCAGCGACCAGGACACATACACACATCCGGTTCCCCACCAACAGACATAGCCAATTGTGTCTGTAGGGACGCCTGACCAAGCCAGAGGTAACACGGGGATTCAAACCGGCGCGCCCCGTGTTGGTAGGCAACGGGATAGACTGCTACGCTACCCAGACGCCAGTTTTCAATGTTTAAAAAGGCCAAACCATCAAAGAGCAGGCTGGCGGTTTGGCTGCTTTAACTTTTGGCTTCAGCTCTCTCAATTATTCATAACTGACAAGAAACTTTGTGAAAGACACACTCGCGTGCGTGCCCACAAATGCTCGTCCAGACAGGAGCTCACACACAAGTGTGCTCACAAACGTTAAGAATCACACGGAAAGGGGCACCTCCGCAGCCGGAGGGTTGGGCCGTGTGCTGCATGGTTGCAGCGTTGCCGGTTCGAGTTCAGCCGGCAAACTTGTTGCAAAACACACTATTAGGTTCCTATATGTGCACATGCATCTCTCTATCGCACACACACGCTGTGCAGTCAGAGGCCTGGCCACTGAGCCGCCAACACACCCTGACACAGCAAAGAGAATATGAAACCAAAAGGAGCGGTGTCAAGTGTGTGTGTGTGTGTGTGTGTGTGTGTGTGTGTGTGTGTGTGTGTGTGTGTGTGTGTGTGTGTGTGTGTGTGTGTGTACGCATGTATGTGGTGTGTGCGCGCATAAAAGAGTCTGTTTGACTCCGTGTGTTTAAGTGTGTTTGAGAAAGCCAGACGCAAAAAGACAGATTGTGGATATGTGTGTGTGCGTGTGTGTATGTGTGTGCGTGTGTGTGTGTGTGCATGTGTATATATGTGTGTGTGCATAAGTCTGTTTGTGACACCGTGCATGCAAGTGTGTTTGAGAAAGACCAAGGCAAAAGGACAGATTGTGTATGTATGTGTGTGTATGTCGATGTGTGTGTGTGTGCACGTGTGTGTGCACATAAAAGAGTCTGTTTGACACTGTTTGTGTTTCAGAAAGACAGACACAGGAGGACAGATTGTGTGTGTGTTTGTGTGTATATGTCTGGATGAGTGTGTGCGTGTGCGTGTGTGTGTGTGTGCGTGCGTGCGTGTGTGCACATAAAAGAGTCTGTTTGACACTGTGTGTGTGTGTGTTTGAGAAAGACAGACACAGGAGGACAGATTGTGTCTCGGTGTGTGTGTGTGTGTGTGTGTGTGTGTCCATGCAGGCGCATCCTCCGTGTCTGAGTCGGCACTCTGAGACAGCGTGTGCAGATCTGTTGTGACAGTGCAGAACTACAAACACTGACACACGAGATGTGTCCGAAGCTTTGGCACAGACAATAAAAGGCTCGTGATATTAATCAAAGATACACAGTATCCCACAGTAACACCATGGCAGAATATATTCAAATACTGGGCTCATCAATTCTGTTACTTGGTTTTATAATAAAATGAATTGGGGAAATGCGGATGAAAACAAGTCGGGCGGCTTGGAAATGTAATATAAATCATGCAAACATGTGACGTAAACATTTGCTCGGGTGCTGCACGGCGGCTGCCCGCTGCTCCAAGCTACACGGCTAGGACGGCTTAATGCAGAGTGAATTTCACCCTATGTATGTACAAATGACAAATAAAGTCTATTCTATTCTATTCTACAAAGCGCAAAACAAAAACACCCTATGGAGCTCTGTGCCATCTCAAAATAACGTTTTCAAACACTGCCAAAATTTCACTTTACAAAACTCAAACAAGATCGTATATAAAAAAAAAAAAGAAAATAAAACACACACATGTACGCCTCCTGTTCTTCATCCTTCGTGTCATGTCAAGTTGATGGCCAACCTCGAGAGGCGATAACGGTGCTTATAACAAATGCAGAAACATTTCTTTCTTCCACCGGCCTATGTGGAGCCATCTTTCATCAGCCGGGCTCTGTTTTGTCCAAACAAATATGTCTGTTGCCACCTAGCTTATCTCTGCCTATCTCACCAACTCTGCTATCAACCCGTGATTGCAGCCGGGCTTTGACGTGAGACGGCCGGGGTGGGGGTATTCATCCTACCAAGCTATCTGCTCCGATCTGGACTCCTTCTGCTTGTTTTGTTCAGCCTGTTCCTTCAAGTCTGATCCCATGTGATACGGCTCAGCCCGGGAGGGAGCTGAGCTTCACCCGTTCACATCCACATGCATATGGCTGTGCACAACCACCACTCATGCACATGCACAAAGACACTACAAGCACAAGCGAGGGTGTCCGGGTGTTGTGGCGGTCTATTCCGTTGCCTACCAACATGGGGATCACCGGTTTGAATCCCCGTGTTACCTCCGGTTTGGTCAGGCGTCCCTACAGACACAATCGGCTGTGTCTGCGGGTGGGAAGCTGGATGTGGGGTATTTGTCCTGGTCGCTGCACTAGCGCCTCCCCTGGTCAGTCAGGGTGCCTGTTCAGGGGGGAGGGTGTGATCCTCCTACGCGCTACGTCCCTCTGGTGAAACTCTTCACTGTTAGGTGAAAAGAAGCGGCTGGCGACTCCACATGTATGGGAGGAGGCATGTGGTAGTCAGCAGCCCTCCCCAGATCGGCAGAGGGGGTGGAGCAGCGACCGGGATGGCTCGGAAGAGTGGGGTAATTGGCCCACTACAACTGGGGAGGAAAAGGGGGGGGGGGTTAGGTTGACTCAAACTAGGAAACTCCTAAGTACCGCTTTAGTATCTCATGCCTCCTTTAGCAATCAAAATCTTGAAGACGACACATTTTTGGGGGGATAAAACCGTCTTCACGCGTCACAACTCATACAGAGATAAAACTATTCAGATTTTGGCAAAAGAAAAAAAATTGCATTAGGAGTTTTTCTTGATGTCACACAACCCCGATTCCCTCTATGTCTCTCTCTCTTTTCCTCCCTCCCTTGGCATGATCCGACGACTGATAAAACCAGCCTCTATTATTAGCTGTGTAATGGAGGGCTGTGGTTGCGAGGATCTGACAAGGAGATGATAAGAAAAGTGCTTACTCCTCCATTCTGCCCGCTCTCCTCCTATATCATTTAGAAAACAGTCGCAGTGCAGCAACGGATCATGGCCCTCTAATGGCCTACGAATATCACGGCTGCCATGCTAAGCAACACATACCATTACTCAGCTTGTGGCGACGTCGAGGAGGAAGTGGCACTCCGTTTCACATTTCATACATGTCGCTCCTCCGGTCTAGATTCGCCAAATGAACAGCCGTGTTCCTCAACAACTCACTCCAGAAGCCAGAGATCAGAAAATTAAACATGTATTGTCACCAGCTACCCAACCACACACACACATGCACGCACACACAGGCAACAGGAAGCACAGAGTAGCTTAGAAAATTGTGAACATACAAATATCCCTACAGGTGAGGAAGGTCACACACTCAGAAGCACACACGCACCCACAGGCAGACGGTTCGAGAATAAAACAGTCGGGTTATATGGCTTTTCGGTTTATTCACGCATCATTCTGTTGTGGAGCAAAGTCGGGGGAACGCACAGTACCGGGGGAACTTAGCAGCTATAAAACGGTTATAAAACATGAGCAACACAATTAACACAAGCTCAACAGGTCCCTCTAGCCAAGTGTTTGTGGGAAAAAAATGTGTGAAAATTCGCTGCTCCTTTCGTCTAAGGTGCACGTGTCAGGCTACAAAACAACAAAAAAAAAAAGGACAAAGCAAAACAACACATGCTCACCCCATAAATAGCTGTAAATGGAGTGAACAGCCTGTGAAACAGTGTGGCTTGGGTTGTGTATAGTGAGCCAGTGTTTGCACATGCCTTCTAATGCTTGCACGGCGTGCATGGAGGCGAGGTGTTAGGGCTCGGTCTGTTGACCAACCTGGCAACCAGCAATGAGAGCGGGGGAAGGGCGCGTCTGAAACACCTGCAGCCTACCTACTCGTTAACCACTCTAGTATAAGTTTGTTTGCTTTCCAGAACTCGTCGCGAGTTCGTCCTGAACAGTCCCGTGAGTAAATTCTTCGTCTCGAGTTTTGTGACATTTCTGTGTCTCCCGGTGGAGTACAGATTGTAGTATTCTCCGTGTTTTTGCTTGTTTGATTATTCCCTTGTGTCAGTTCTCCTTGAGAGCTTGTTCGGAGAAGAACTCTCTTTGTGTTTTCCCCATTGGATTTTCCCATCGTGATTTTCTAGTTGAGATCAAGTTTTTGATATTCTAATTTCTCCTCTCTCACTGTGGATCTTATTACTCGGTTGGACTTCTACCTTAAAGGAGCAGTTTGTGTTTTTTCCCCTTTCGGACTTTAAAGGAGCAGTTTGTGTTTTTTCCCTTTCGGACTTTAAAGGAGCAGTTTACGTTTTTTCCTTTTCGGATTAAGGGGGCAGTTTACGTTTTCCCATTTTTAAGAAGCTATTCTCAAGTTCCGCCTGAAGCGCCTCCCCCTTCTGTCCAGGCCCGGCCGGCTCTCCTCTACGAGTCCTGCCAGGTTGGTGCTTTACTTTGTCTTGTGTTGTCGCTATTGGGTTCGTTCTACAAACCTTAACAGTACGAACTCGCCTTCACTATGAACCCAGACAACCCAGACGCCAATCCTGTCCAGGCTGCTCTCTATAAGCAGATTCAGCTTACAGCCTCCCACGGCCAGCAACTACAAGAGGCCGCTGTTGCCATGCAGGGCCTCCGGGCTCAGGTGCAACCCCTCCAGGCTTCGGTGGATTCTCTTTCGGCCCAGCAAGCGGCGCTCGCGAGCCAACAAGGGGAGGTTCTTAAGCAGTTGCGAACTCTCACAGCGGCTATCACCATCCAGCCAGCTGTCCCACCAGTTCCGGCCGCCCCTCCTCCAGCAGTGCCCGCAGCCGTTGCCTTAGACAATCCTACCGTTTATGTTTCGGATTTCCGGGAGCCCAGTATCTCCAATCCCAGGCCTTTTGATGGCAACTTTGAGACCTGTGCCACGTTCATCATGCAGTGTGAGCTTGTCTTCGCCCACCATTCCAGGGGGTTCACCACAGATGCTGCAAGAGTTGCTTACGTGACTAACCTGCTGACTGGCCGCGCTGCTCAGTGGGCCACTGCTTCCTGGTCCATGGGGGCCAGTTTCTGCTCTTCCTACGATGACTTTGTGGCTGAGCTTCAGAAGGTATTCCATCATCCAGTGTACGGTCAGGATCCGGGTGTCCGATTGAGCAGGATCCAGCAGGGCAGTGGCAGTGTCACTGACTACTCAGTCGAGTTCAGGCTGGCTGCGGCTGAGAGTGGCTGGAACGAACAGTCACTTCGGGTAACCTTCCATAGGGGCCTCAGCGATGCCGTCAAGGATCAGCTAGCCACCCGGGAGGACCCTACCTCTCTCGACGACCTTATCAGCCTTGCCATCCGCATCGATGGACGTCTCCGCGAGAGAAGGCGCGAGCGAGGTCTACGGGGAACCGTTTCTACCTCTCAGCCATCCAGAGCTTCCGAAGGGGGCTCTTCTTCGTCGCACTCCACTTCCCCTGTGGCAAGCCTCTCCTCCTCCCAGACAGTGACAGAGGAGGAACCTATGCAGCTTGGGCGTACACGACTGACTCCCGCTGAACGTGAGGCCCGGTTCAAGGCAGGTCTCTGTCTTTACTGCGGTCTTAAGGGACACCGGATCAGCGAGTGTCCTACGCGGCCAAAGGATTAGGCTCACTGGGACCCCGGGAGATCCTAGTGAGCCGTCTTTCCTGTTCCCGCCATCCTGCTCCGGCTAACCATCTTGTGAGCGTTACCCTGGCTTGGGCAGACCAGCGGCTCACTGTAGGCGCACTCATCGATTCGGGAGCTGATGGGTGTTTCTTGGACTCTACGTTTGCTGCTCAAGCTAACATTCCATGTGAGGAATTGGAGAGGCCAATAGAGGCCTTTGCTCTGGATGAGCGCCGCCTGGCCAGTGTTACCCGACAGTCCTGTCCCGTGTCTCTCACTATTGCTGGAAACCATGTGGAGAGCCTTCAGTTCTTCGTCATCCAGTCTCCCTTAGTTCCTGTGATCTTGGGGCGTCCCTGGTTGGCTCAGCATGAGCCACACATTGCTTGGTCGTCTGGTAACATTTTGGAGTGGAGCTCCTCCTGTCACGCCCGGTGTCTTCAGGCCGCACCTGGTCCAGCAGTCCAGACTGTTCCGATTGCCCCTCCTCCCGATCTTTCCTCTGTTCCTCCCGAGTATCATGATCTCGGGGAGGTCTTCAGCAAGACGCGGGCTCAGTCTCTCCCTCCGCATCGGCCATATGATTGTGCTATCAACCTCCGTCCTGGGGCCTCTCTCCCTAGCAGTCGTCTTTACAGCCTTTCCATCCCCGAGAAGGCTGCTATGGACGATTACATTTCAGAATCGTTGGCGGCAGGGCTCATCCGACCCTCATCCTCCCAGGTGGCAGCTGGTTTCTTTTTCGTTAAGAAGAAGGATGGTGGTCTCCGACCCTGCATTGATTATCGCCAACTCAACGACATCACCATCAAGAATAAATACCCCCTGCCTCTGATGAGCTCCACCCTCGAACCCCTGACCCAGGCGACTGTCTTCACTAAGCTGGATCTCCGGAACGCCTACCATCTCGTTCGGATCCGGAAAGGGGACGAGTGGAAGACAGCCTTTAAGACTCCCCGTGGTCATTATGAGTACCTGGTAATGCCGTTCGGCCTCACCAACGCCCCGGCGGTGTTCCAGGCACTCATGAATGACATCCTTTGCGACATGCTCGACCAATTCGTTGTCGTCTACCTTGATGACATCCTCATCTTCTCCAGGTCCCTCGAGGAGCATGTCCAGCACGTGCGGCAGGTTCTCGAACGCCTCCTTCGTAACCGGCTGTTCGTCAAGGCTGAGAAATGCCTGTTCCATTCTGAGTCAGTGGACTACTTAGGTTTTATCGTGGAGGGAGGCAAGACTCGAGCTGATCCTCGCAAGATCAAAGCGGTGGTGGAATGGCCGGATCCTAAGTCACGTAAGGAACTGCAGAGCTTCCTCGGGTTCGCGAACTTTTACAGGAGGTTCGTCCGAAACTACAGCTCTGTAGCAGAACCCCTCACCCGTCTAACCTCCCCCTCTCAGCCGTTCGTCTGGTCCCCAGCTGCTCGCTCTGCATTTCTGTCGCTCAAGGAGAGGTTCACCAGTGCCCCCGTCCTACTCCATCCCGATCCCAAGAGGCAGTTCATAGTTGAGGTGGACGCTTCAGGCACCGGATTGGGGGCTGTGCTCTCCCAACGATCAGAGGCCGACCAGAAGGTTCATCCTTGCGCGTTCTTCTCCCGCCGGTTCCTTCCCGCTGAGGAGAACTACGATGTTGGTAATCGGGAGCTTCTCGCTGTAGTGGCTGCACTTAAGGAATGGCGCCATTGGCTGGAGGGGGCAGAGCATCCATTTACCATCTGGACTGATCATAAGAACCTGACGTTCATCCGGGCAACCAAACGTCTCAATGGTCGGCAGGCACGGTGGGCCAGCTTCCTCAGTCGGTTCGACTTCACACTGACTCATCGTCCTGGCTCCCGCAACACCAAGGCAGATGCTCTGTCTCGTCAACACCTTAAGGAACCTGTAACGGTGGAACCAAGTCCCGTCCTCCCTGAGACCAAGGTCGTTGGCGTGGTGACCTGGGGCCTTGAAACGGTGGTCAAGCGCGCCTTGCGCTCCAGTCCAGCCCCAAGCAACGTGCCGCCTCGCCGACTGTTCTACCTTAAAGGAGCAGTTTGTGTTTTTTCCCCTTTCGGACTTTAAAGGAGCAGTTTGTGTTTTTTCCCTTTCGGACTTTAAAGGAGCAGTTTACGTTTTTTCCCTTTCGGACTTTAAAGGAGCAGTTTACTTTTTTTCCTTTTCGGATTAAGGGGGCAGTTTACGTTTTCCCATTTTTAAGAAGCTATTCTCAAGTTCCGCCTGAAGCGCCTCCCCCTTCTGTCCAGGCCCGGCCGGCTCTCCTCTACGAGTCCTGCCAGGTTGGTGCTTTACTTTGTCTTGTGTTGTCGCTATTGGGTTCGTTCTACAAACCTTAACACGAGGTTCAAATCAGGCTCGCATTTGTGTTAAGTATGAGGGTTGGCAAGAAATGTGTGCGTGTGTTTGCATATGTGTCCGTTGAATTGCTTTGCTTGTAGTAAAATAGGTTTTGACAACAGCAGAAACCAAAGCCAGGGTACATTTCCTGGAGAGTTAGAAATTTGGAGCACTGTAGGCAACAGTGTTAAAACAAAAAATACAATAGATGTCCCCGTGTTACCTCCGGCTTGGTCGGGTGTCCCTACAGACACATTTGGCCGTGTCTTCAGGTGGGAAGCCGGATACGGGTATATGTCCTGGTCGCTGCACTAGCGCCTCCTCTGGTCAGTCGGGGCCCCTGTTCGGGGGGGAGGGGGAACTGGGGGGAATAGCGTGATCCCCCTGGTGAAACTCCTCACCGTCAGGTGAAAAGAAGCAGCTGGTGACTCCACGTGTATCGGAGGAGACATGTGGTAGTCTGCAGCCCTCCCCGGATCGGCAGAAGGGGTGGAGCAGTGACTGGAATGGCTTGGGAGAGTGGAGCAACTGGCTGGATACAATTGGGGGGGGGGGACTCAAAAATAATAAATAAAATTAGATGTGTCGCCATGTGTGTGTGAAACTCTGCATGTGTATGTGTCCATTAAGCCGCCTCGCCATTCTGTGTAAAAGGTACGAAGACGGAAATGGGGGGGCTTGTTGTTGTTCCGGTTTTAAGCCGGCAGAAGTGGTAGTCACAAATCTGAATCGACGTCTGTTTAAAGGGACTGCCAGCAGGATGGGACAGCCGACGCCGTTGTGTTACACGTCGTGACGCCTCTGCTTCCGGAAAGCTGGCGTGCTATATAAAATCACACACTGGGGCACAAGTTTGCCTCCTTTGTTTGGTTCAGTGTAAAAAAAAAAAAAAAAGCTGGCGCAAAGATGAGTCTTCATTACGCCATTATTGCAGGATCTCTGTGCAAAAACGCCTTGTGTGCATGTGTTTCTTCGTGTGTGTGCGCTTGTGAACATTAGCGTTCATTGATGAGCTTGTGCACCGCCAAAAACAAAAATGACAAATTGAAGCAACTTCCTGCATCTATAATTCATGGTGCATCCTCCAGACAAAGGACCGCGTGTTCTGCTCCCATCAGATACGCTACAGTGGAATTAACACAGCTGATAAGACTGAAAACAGAATAATAAAACCTTCTTCTAGTTGACCAGCTAAGATCCAGAGCTAATAGGATGGATTAGATGGACAAAGCCACACAGAAGAACGAATAGAGAAAAAGGATACGTGAGGACTAGAACAGTGAGAGTCTGCAGCTTGTGTCTCTTTCTCCGTCATGTCCTCTCTGCCTCTCTCTTATGCTGAGATGAAAGGATTTCAGCCAGAATTTTCAAGTCCCAGACAAATTTTCTAGATCATACGGAAATCTGTGCACACCCATCATTAATAATTGTTTAATGTGAGGGGGTCAAAGATTCCTGTGATCCAGTCTTAAACTAGTCTGGGACTATTGGGAGGACATCAGATTGGTTTAGTGTTACCTTAAAAGGAACCCCCACTATGAAGACTTGCAGGCCTAATTAGATTAATGTTGGGATCAGCTATATAAATGTGATATAAAAAACACTCTAATGTCTTGGTTTTTATAAAATTTGAAAAAAAAATCCTTTTACTGGTAGGCCGCCATTGTTGTTCACATCGCAACGCAGTCTGGGTAGTGATGTGAGACGGTTGCACCGGTCTCGGTCCCATTGTGTTCGACGCAACAGCGAGATAAACGCATCTTCTGTTCGGCCTTTTCAATTTGAACCCGAGGGCAATGTTAGCGAGGAGGACGACACAGGAGTCATTACTCAAAATGTTCATCAAAATGAAGACGATCGGAGGTGAGGAGACGAGAGTGGGGCAAAATCGATGGTGTCTGTGCAGCAACCGCTGGTCTATGCCAACCAAGAGGGAGTGATTGTTGTGAAGAGCTCCGTTTTCTGTCAGCAGCTGTTCCAGGTAAGCATGTGGCTCAAACTATCGTGTGATAAAACATAGTCCAATTCCAATCATTTCAAAGATTAGCATCCACTGCCGCCGTATGCTTTACACATAATGAGAATATACAGTAAAACGCACTAACAAGATGCTTACTGGTTTGATTATATTTACAGATACCCCATGCATCACAGCACAAGAGAACTTTGAGGCAGTTTGCCCCAGTCCAGATGTTTCACGGGCTGCCCTCGTCAGCCTCCATGATCGGGAGAGTGCTGGTCTGTCACATGGGAACCAGGTCACCAACAGCCAAGTCTAAACATCAGCCCATGTTCACCGTTAGGTTCTATACGTTTATTTTTTTACTTCTGGTTTTAGGGCTTGCATGCCTCATTATCATCTATCACAGAAGATGAGAAATGTCTTCTCTGAACCAAGTGGACTCCACACAGGGTTTGAAGATGTAGATACTGATCATGCATAGGTAGAGGAAATATGGAGAAATTTTAATGATATTTAAAATGCATAGTTCACATTTGAATGCATTTCATCAAGACCACGGGTTATGCACAGCTCCACATAATAGGGCATCATACAGAAATGTTAATGGTTTAAATAAAAATGTTTATACAAAATGCACCCCAGTACAAAAAATATATAAATGTGTGTTTCATGCCACTTATGAAATATAAAGTATCCTTGAAAACACTCTTGACTAGAATTTAGAATTAAAGTTTATGTGGATTTGAACAATGCTGGTGTCTACATTATGTGTTTGTAATGATGCAACTACTTGAAATGTGAAAACTGCTGTTTGAAAAATGATCTGTGATCTGGATGGTCTGTCTTGTGGAGCCATGATGTGTTTGGTTCACTCTCAAGTCCATACCCTAATCTGAATCTGACACAGAGGAGAGAACATCTGCGACCGTAGCCATCATGTAGCCATAGTCCTTCTCAACAGCAACTGGTCTTACTCTGAATCTCTTGTGAACCTTGCTCCATGAGATTCTGAACTTGGGTTCTCCAACACTCTCCCCATCTTGCAAAACAGCCTGTTCAAAAACAGAAATATGAAAAACAGGTTAAACATAGAAGGTGTCAGGAACATTTTGATGTACAATATCCAGTGACACATAGTGCTTACAAAGGAGGGAAATGATGATAGTTCACCCACCTGTTTCCCTGCTCGCATTGTTGTGATCCAGAGCAGCAAGCATGGAGGCATGGATCATCACATCGTATCCCAAATGTGTTCTCTTCGGGAGCTATTTGAGGTACATGGAGTGCTACACCTGAAACAAATTTCAATTTGAAATGAAAAAAATAAGATATGAGTCACATCCTGCCATAAAAAAGAAACTGCCACATTAAAAGTGAAACATTTCGTAAGACTTCTATATCTGAACATACCTCTAGTGTTGTTGTGTGGATGCACTTCGTCAGATGATCCAGGTCTTTCAAAAGCCGCTTGTCTTTCTTTCAGTCTTCACGGGTGCTTTGTGGGATCCACATCCTGGCCTTACAAAAAGCTTACTTCTCTGGCTCATCTCATCAGGGGATCCATGAGCACATCGGTGATAGTGCCTGTTCCCTGGCCAGCCGTGTCGGTTGGTAACATGGTGTATTACTGATACTCACTTCTCTTCCAACAAATCTTTGGGCAGCACGGTGACCCAGTGGTTAGTGCTGTTGCCTCACAGCACAAAGGTCATGGGTTCAAACCCCAGGGTTGTCCAACCTTGGGGGTCATCCCAAGTCGTCCTCTGTGTGGAGTTTGCATGTTCTCCCCATGTCTGCAGTGGGTTTTCTCCGGCTGCTCCGGTTTCCCCCACCATCAAAAAGACATATATGTTAGGGTTAATACTCCCGGCTGTGCCCCTGACCGAGGCATGGCAAGACAAACTGGAGTTGGTCTCCAGGCACTGCACGGCGGCTGCCCACTGCTCCTATCTACACAGCTAGGATGGGTTAAATGCAGAGAAGAATTTCCCCACGGTAATTAATAAAGTATATCAAAATAATAATAAAAAAAACACCTCGGCGTCACCCTCACAGGTTTGTGCACTCCACCACAAATGATTTAGAATGGATGGAATCCAGGCCTCCCCTCCTCTTAGCTGCAGTGGCCAGTTTTTTGACACTCCTTTTGCCACATGCCAGGGATCAAATTTGTGGTGTTTTTCTGGGTCCCAGACCCTCATTTCTTTAACAATTTGTAGATGTTTTTCAGTGGAAATGGTAGAGACCTTCACTCCATTTTCTTCTATGGTTTAAAGGGTTTCATTAAAACTTTTAATTTCTATGGTATTAGAGCACAAAACTGGGGTGCAGCTTATTAACTTGAAGTCAACAACCTTTTGACTCTGCACATTTAAAAAAGTGTATGTGCAGTATTTGGCTGAGTGGCCTGGAGAGTCGCACCAGCCATCTCCACAGAGCTGCTGGTGGCCTTCTACCGCTCCTCCATCAACAGTGTACTGGCGTACTGCATCTCAGCATGGTACGACGGTTGCTCGGCAGCAGACAGGAAAGCTCTTCAGAGGGTCATCAACACCGCACAGAAAATCATCGGCTGCCCTCTGCCCTCCCTGGAAGACATTTCTAGCTCCCATTGCCTCAGCAGAGCCAAGAACATTTTAAAAGACACTTCTCATGCTGAACAACACCTGTTTGACCTGATGCCCTCTGGCAGGCACTGCAGGACCATCAAAGTACAGACCACCAGATTTAAAAACAGTTTCTTTCCCTGGGCCATAAGTACACTGAACTCCAATAAGCACTGAATGACCCCTCACGTGCAATATGTTGACTGTCTTTCTAGGGCAAATCATTCATTCATACTAGTGCAATTACATTCATATCAGCGCAATAACTACATTCACACTTGTGCAATAATTACATTTATTCTAATGCAATAACTACATTCATACTAGTGCGATAATTTTTACTCTAGTACAATAAGTATATTTATTCAAGTACAAAATCACACTGTATTTACTTATTTATCTTATTCATTATTTTAGAACCTCTGTTGTTGGCTGTGATTATTTGGATATTGTGGTTGTTTTTGGGGGTTTTTTCCCCCTGTCTTTAATGCACCGAATTCTACACAATGACAATAAAGGTCTTCTTCTTCTTCTTGTGATTTCATGGTGGTTAACATTGCACTCTGCTCTTTGGTCCTTGTTTTTTCAATAACAGGAAACACAAACTTCTTCCTCAGTGTCTTCACTTATTGTTTTGAGGTTCATGTTACTACAGAACTGTTCAAATTTAGCAAAATGGATGCTACTAAAGAAAACTGATGCTACCAAAAGAAGGTTTCCTGCCCCTTTGGTCCCACTCAGTGTAGGCTGAGTGCCATCTGTAACTACAGCCTTAGCACATATGAGCTCTACTGTCAACTGTGATCCTTCATTTTACAGCGCCTTCATATCTTTCTTGACAATCAAGGTACCACACTTTAAACCATACTGAAGCAATTGTTTCAACTGTTCCCAGAAAACTACAAAAAGCCAATCTTCTTTATGGATGTCAGTTGAAGCTTGTGATTCCTGGGTGATTTGAGAGGGCTCAGATGAACTTGCATTGTATTCCAGATCAGATTGTCTGTACTGTGGCTGACTCTCCTCACTAAGTTCATCACCTGAGAGGAACAGATCCTGGGACTGACTGTCCTCCTTTACTTGTTTATCCAACTCAATTTCATGTTTACCCATGTAAACATGGTCCAGAGTTACCGGATAGTGTACATCAGCTGGCCACTGTACCGCCGCATCCAACGTGTCTATATCCGTCTGAGTTGCTGCATCGGTCTTACTTGTACATTTATAGATTGCTGAACTGGACTGTCATTTTCCTCCATGATCAGGTTCTTCTCCAATGATTCGCCTTCAGAGGCTGCAACTGCAGGAGCGGGTTCTTTACATCCTAGCGGGAGACCATCTATCATCCCCTGTATTTGATGTTTTTTGAGCGGATTTCACTCTCTTATCTGAGGGCATTTAGTCTCCTTGTGGGAGAAAATCGTAGGCACGGCATTTGGTTTTAGCCTTTGCTTATAACCAGCAGCACCTGCGAGCTCTTTCTTGTCTTTCTTTCACAGTCCTCACGAGTGCTTTGTGGGCTTCACATCCTGGCCTTAACCAAAGCTTACTTCTCTGGCTCATCTCATCAAGGAATCCATGAGCACATCGGTGATAGTGCCTGTTCCCTGGCACTGCTAAGCTGTGGTCGACTACATGCATCAGGAGAGAAGTGGCGAGAATACAGCCGCGGGTCTTTAGGAAGTTGTATTCGTCCACAAGCATTTTCCCACTCTTTTCTTCTCTTCTAATTGCTAGGAAAGCTGTGAAGACTTCTCCTGTTGCCTTTAGACTGAAAACCTCAACTAAAAGCAGTGCAGTGTGGCACTGTATTGATAGTTTCTCTACTGTGGGCCAGTAAAAATAGCAACAGGTAACGGTAGCACCATTAGCTCACCTCTCAAGCGCAACCAATTCATGTCATTGACACAGAGCGCATTGTGCGCGTAAAGTAACGGCGGCCTCCGTAAGGCCAAAATATGTATTAACAGTTGAGGATTTTTAATATAATGAACATTTCCCCTCAGGGATGAATAAAGTATTCTGATATTTCATGTGTTTTCAACAATATACGTATTGTAGTATGAGAAGGCAATTATAGTGTATTAAGGCCTACAAGTCTTAATAGTCGGGGTTCCTTTTAAGTCATTAGTCTTGGATCCTGATATGTGTGCTTCACAACAACCGTAGACGACATGCTTATGGCTCCAAAAATGATCCCCTTCAATCCACATTCTCTCCTACTTGTATAGCACAACTACAGTGGAAATGAAGTTGTTCAATGTGTGATCCTCCCCATTGCTAGGATTTTGAAAATGCTTTAGTATGTACTTGGCATTACACAAACATATATGGGGTCGCCACAGCGGACCCCTAACGGGAGCAGCCGAAAGTAGTAGTAGTAGTCATAGTAGATATGAGTAAGAGGACAAGTATAGAGAAGTATATCAACAGTGACCCATAAACACAGTATTGGCAGAGTGAGGGTAACAGTGTTAATGTAAATGTGTGTGTGTGTGTGTGTGTGTGTGTGTGTGTGTGTGTGTGTGTGTGATGGGCCTGTCTTGCTGCCTTAATGAACTCTCTCTGACCTGTATAATGAGGGAATAGGTAAACGTGAATGAGCAGGAATAGGACCCGTCTCTCTAAGTGCCCTGGAACACAAATACCTTCCCAGCACTCTAACATTTGGTTTTCTTGTCATGGCAGGTATTGTTGACCACCCACGTTTAACTTAGAGGGCTGAAGCCAAGATTTAGGCAATAACCTTTGCAGGTACATACACACTTCCAATAAAAAAGACACAACACTGCACCTTCTTCACCTTGTTTTATCTTCTTATGATAGTTATTGCTATCATTCTTTCCCCTGCAAAAAAAATGCTATTTGCATGAAAAATGGGAGGTATAATCATGCTGCGTTGACAACCTAGTTGGGTAAATGGACTGCATTTATACAGCACTTTTCTAGTCTACCGACCACTCAAAAGCATTTTACAGTGTGTGCCTCACATCACCCTTCACACACTGATGGCGGAGGCTGCCATGCAATGTGCCAACCTGCTCATCAGGAGCAGTTACGGGTTCAGTGTCTTGCTCAAGGACACTTCGACACACTCTCCACAGGAGCTGGGGATCAAACCAGCAACCTTCCGACTACTAGACAACCTGCTCTACCTCCTGAACCATGCTGCCCGTACATGAACACCTTTTGTTTCTAACAGAACCATTACATTACATCACCAAGGAGCACAGTTCTCTAAGCGAGTACAGCAGATGGCTTCACCACTGACATTCAGCCCCGCCATTATCTACCATACGTTCAGCAACAACTGACAGGCTATTGCTTTTTATATTACAGTTAGCATCAATGGGATATGCTGTTGCTTCTATTCATTCACAACAATAGAATCTGTTAGGATGCCCTCATGGGGCCTAGCACTGCATCTGCTGCTGTTAGCCTTGATTTCAACACCGCTATTATTCTTGGGACATGTATGCTTTCCCATTAAGATGCAATATATATGGTTGATAACATTAGATGCATGTAGTGCTTTTAACATCATAATATGTCAAAGCCAGTAGCTATCAACATGATGCCTGCCCCAAATATCACTCTGACAAATGAAGCAGGCAGATGGGGTGGGTGGTTACTGTAAGATCATTAAGATGGAGAGGGAGGAAAAAGGAGAGAGAGAAAGATGAGTGATCGTAGAGATGGCGAGATAAAGACAAGACAGAAAGAGATGGGATGAATGTGGTAATCAGATGGAGAAAACGGGCTTTTCATAACCGATGGAAGAATCATCTCTTGTATGTCAATGTGAGTCATCCTTGAGAGCGGCCAAAAATAGCTTCCCACCAACAGCACCCAATATGTTCTCCACTCTCCTTCACCTGCTGCTTTTCCTCTTTGGAAAGAGAGAGAGTATCAAAGGATGTGCATTTGAGAGAAGATTAGAGAGGGATGGAAAAAAGAGTGTCAGAGTGCACAGGTTAGAAAGTTAAAGTGTACATGAACAAGGGAAAGAAACTAAGAGACGCGTTGAGTGTAAGAGGAATAGAAATGAGGGAAAAGAAAACAGACAAAGAAGCACAAAGGGAGAGAAAAGGAGAGGGGGAGAGAGAGTCCCGAGTTTGTGTTGTGTTCAGAACTCTGAATTGTCTAGTCGCAACTGAGCATAGCGTCATTTTAAGCACCCAGTCATCATCTGTGAAGGTTTGCAGGACTACCTGCCCCGAACAGTGCTGTCCATGTTGTCCCACCCACAGACACTGCAGATGTAATGAGGATCACAGTATATAGGTACAATGCACACCATCACCGTTGTCTTACCAGCCTGATCAATTAGCGCCACTTCTACTTTTATTTGCGCCACCGTCTTTTACATTTTAGATCTACATAGTCTACATTTTATATCTTTTTTTTGGGGGGGGGGGTTCCCCCATTTTCTCCGCAATTGAACCTGGCCAATTGCCTCTGCCGATCCAGGGAGGGCTGCAGACTGCCACATGCCTCCTCTGACACATGCGGCGTCGCCAGCTGCTTCTTTTCACCTGACAGTGAAGAGTTTCACCACGGGGACATAGCGCGTGGGAGGATCACGCTATTCCCCCCAGTTCCCCCTCCCCCCCGAACAGGCGCCCAAACCAACCAGAGGAGGCGTTAGTGCAGCAATCAGGAAACGTATCCACATCTGGCTTCCCAACCGCAGACACGGCCAATTGTCTCTGTAGGGACAACCGACCAAACCAGAGGTAACGCAGGGATTTAAACTGGCATCCCCGTGATGGTAGGCAATGGAATAGACCACTATGCTACCCGGACCATTTTATATCATCTTTGCACTATCCTGTCATTGTAATTTTTCTTACATTTTTTTACTCATTGTCTGATTCTATGTTTCATCCGTCATTCATTTCAGCTTCAATGTACTGCAAATTGAGCACTCTGAACTATATTTTATGTTTGAAAGGTGCTATAGAAATAAAGTCTGCTAGGTAAGTAAAGTAAGCTTTGTGCAGGCTGTACTGCGAGGACAACTTTAAAACACAAGCAAAAAGAACACAATCTCCCCCCCATAGCCAGCACTGTTCTGAGGGTTACTTATTTTGACACTGCCTGGGAACAGCATTTCTGAGCAGAAATACAACCAAAGACATTGCATTTTCTTTTCAAAAATGCACGCACTAAATCATGTTCGATAAGTGCATCGTGATCACAGAGGCCACACTGAAATGATAAGTATATCTGAAGGCAGAGACACACGCTAGTTTGAAATCCAAAAGCTGCAACATGAAGGATGAGGACTAGCAACACACTCTCATGCTGGTTACTCACAGTCAGCCCCTACCAAGTGCAGTGTGAGAGCATCAGGAGGCAACACTGTGAAGCACGGAGTTGTGCAACACAAAATCAAAATAACTAATGATTCATTCATTGTGGCTCCGGGTAGAGAAAACTGCTAATAAATGATATAGAGATGCATGGCTTACAACACTTTCACCTAAACTTTTTTTTTTTGGCTTTCTCCCCCTTTTTCTCCCCAATTACATCTGGCCAATTACCCAATTCTTCTGAGCCATGCCGGTCGGTGCTCCACCCCCTCTGCCAAGCCGGGGAGGGCTGCAGACTACCACATGCCTCCTCCGATACATGTGGAGTCGCCAGCTGCTTCTTTTCACCTGACAGTGAGGAGTTTCGCCAGGGGGACGTAGCACGTGGGAGGATCACACTATTCCCAGTTCCCCCTCCCCCCCAAACAGGTGCCCCGACTGACCAGAGGAAGCGCTAGTGCAGTGACCAGGACACATACCCACATCCGGCTTCCCACCTGCAGATAAGGCCAACTGTGTCTGTAGGGACGCCCGACCAAACCGGAGGTAACACAGGGATTCGAATCGTTGATTCCCCATGTTGGCAGGCAATGGAATAGACCGCTATGCTACCTGGACGCCCTACCTAAACTCTTTTCAACCTTAGGAGTAGTACACAAACTGAGAAAAATTTTCTATTTGAAGAGAGTAACTTAATCTTAAAAAGTATCGTTTATGTCATTAGCGAAATTTGCAATCAAGTTATCACCGCCTTAACAATGTTAGCCAACATTTTGTGAGCTACAGTGAACAAGAATACTTTCAGGCTTTTTACTTCGATCTGACTTCCTCAACAGTCTCCTGTAATCTGTCCTTCAATCTTTTTCTAAACAGTAACATAAGGCCTCAGCCTATGACCTTTTAAATTTAGAGGTCTGCCTTTGCAGAGCCGTGGAGAATGGAGACAATCCTTTCTCACGCCAAGATAAACAGGCTGAGGAACACGAGCTGTGTGTAAGACATAACAAGCTGATTATGGTGGTGGCAGCTAGCTACGCGTTGCCTGATATAGGAGGTACGAGAGAGAGGGGGGCAGCATTTCATGAAGCAGCTTTCATTGCCAAGCAGAGAAACTCCATCTTTCTTTCAACAGGACTGGAGAGTGGAGACAATGTGCTCCAGCTGACAACAAACAGCATCCACAGATGCACAGATAACAACAATGAAGGGCAGCAAAATGACACAAATGAAAGATGGACCTGCACACTCTAAGATTTCTCAAACTGATAAAGATCCACATTGGCCATCCCTGCCAAATGTATGAAAAAGAAAAACATTAGCAGGCTTAACCTAAATTACATTGAGGAATAACGAAAGGTCGATTTGGTATTATTTACCCAATTATGCCCCTCTCAAAGCTTGCTGTTTATGACTTTCGGGCTATAAAATAATTAAAACAATTTAATTTCAAACAAGACCCGCTCATGCGCTTTTTAATTGTTCCAAAAACTAATTCAAGATAATAAAGTTTTGCAGTGATTAACAGTGCAGAGGTTGTGCTCTTGACCTCAGGCTATTAAGCGTTTTGGCCTCCTGTACCATGTTCAAGCTTTTCTGTGTGTGCAGCAGAACACCTTTATACTTAGATAGATTAATGTAAAAAGTGGCAGTAAGATTTAAGTTTGCTCAGCTCAGCAAAACCAGGTCACCGAACGTGACCGTCATAAAGAAGATGTGCCAATCAGGGCAAAGGCAACCTCCCCGTTACTGGCACTAAAATGACCACTCCCTTTGATAAAAAGAACGTAATTGAGATGAGGTGCCTCTGAGACAAGCTGCAGAGAAATGTGATGACACCAGAGTTTAGCACCAATCTTCTGAATGTGTATAGGTTGACTTAAAAAATAACCAGTGTAGTTTTGCCACTAGCGGCGCTATGAAGCATTGGGTCCCCCATAATGTTTATGTCACGTGTTATTCCCGCATGAGGACGCACATGCACGTCACAAGCATGGGGACACATATTACACATATCTGTGGAAAAGACACGAAGAAGAGGAACTGACAACCTGAAATCGAGCCGCATCAATACACATCCAGGAAATAAAAACAGAAGAACATCAGTGAGAGAATTATGTCGACTGCAGAGAGTGGAGCTGCTACCGAAAAGGCAAAGAAAAGAAAAAACCTGAGCGTAATGTAGTACGAAGAAAACAGAAGGATGAAGGAGTAGACAGAGGAAGTCCTGGAGGACGTTCAACAACTCTTGTAAATTGTTCCCTGATTTTAGCCTCAGGCATCCTAAACACTATATCCTAGGCTGTCTATTGATGTATAAATATTGCATGTAAGTGTGAGTGCAACAACTGCGTAAGGGCAAATAAAATCAAAAGGCATATAATAAATTTGTACGAGACAATGCACATTTTTATGTTGCATCATCCAAATGTTGATAATCTCTGCAAGTGATGAACAGCTTTTTTTTTAATCTTCCATTCATTATACAAGTGCATAGGATTGGTAAATGCTATATTTAGATTTTGTTAAGCAATATAAGCACAACATAAATGTCATATCCCTGTTCTAGTCATGAAAATAATTAGCAGTCACTCTAAATAGGCTAATTTGCATATTTTGAACAATAAACAGCAGCTGGTGTTAGCCGGGTATAACATCACTAACTTTTTATGATATTGGCTGAAAACATCTTGTTGTTAGCCACATGACAAGAATGTATTTTCCTCAAAGACTTTATGTCAATCAAACAAAAGGTGAATGAGGTTTTACGCTCGTTTCTCTTGGTTACACTCAAGTTGACAGTTGGTGGCAGTAGTGTGCCAATGTAACATGATGATGCGACAATAAAAAGAACAGAGGAAGAACATTGCTTGTCATCCATCCATCCATTATCCAAACTGCTTATCCTGCTGTCAGGGTTGCGGGGATGCTGGAGCCTATCCCAGCAGTCATTGGGCGGCAGGCATTGTTACCCACATGACAAGAATGTATTTTCCTCAAAGACTTTATGTCAATCAAACAAAAGGTGAATGAGGTTTTACGCTCGTTTCTCTTGGTTACACTCAAGTTGACAGTTGGCGGCAGTAGTGTGCCGATGTAACATGATGATGCGACAATAAAAAGAACAGAGGAAGAACATTGCTTGTCATCCATCCATCCATTATCCAAACTGCTTATCCTGCTGTCAGGGTTGCGGGGATGCTGGAGCCTATCCCAGCAGTCATTGGGCGGCAGGCATGACATTACAAAATAAGACTCTGCAAATGACTTAGGAGGTAGGCAATCTTCGGGACATGTTTATTAGCCTTCAAGGACACACGGTGTGTTTTTGGTGAGAAATTATGAATGTAAACAAAACCAAGTGTTTAACAAGGGAAACTAAATTGGGTACCATATTTCCTGCATTATAAATAGCTGTCTGGCTGGTCCTGCGATTTATACAATGTAATTTTGTTGGACGAATACACTGCATTTCATTCGACTAATGCGGCGTTCACATGTAATCCGGGAGACGATAAAAGGCAATTGGCAAAATGGAATGGGAAAAACCAAAACTGTGTAACGGAACGGCAGGAGGGTAAAAACAAAAAAACTACATGAGTTGCTATGGCGATGTTGTATTGTTTGCAGGAGAAATGAGCTAAATTGTATACAAAATTGTTTGTGCTTGTTTTGTTTAATTATATGCAGTAATTCTGTCAGTTCATACCTGTAAAATTAATCCACAATCTTTTCCGTTTTGTGATATGCTACCTAACCTCCTGGTGTAAATTCCATCGCGGAAGACGGTAAGAAGTCAAATATTTTAATTTGAATGGCAGTGCCATTGCCATTTGCGAAAGTCATCTGATTTAACCACCCTGTTCTCATCCACAATAATGACTTCTGGTTTGCTGTCTGCCGTTGACTGGATTCCATGTGAGTGCAGCATAAAGCCACTAGATGGCACCGTTTAATGTTGTGACTCAGTTGAAAATACTGTATTGCCATATAAATGCGACTTATACACCAAAGCAACTGATGTTTTTTTTCTTCTTCCTCGCAGCAACGCATTTTTTGCCAAGTGCAACTTATACTCCAGTGCAACTTGTTGTCCAGGAAATACAGCATGTTAAATTAGTGCCAAATTTTAGTGTGAGTCTCCTTAAGATAACAAGCAATGTGCCAGATTCCTGGATAAGTGGCACCCAGCCCCTTCAGCCAAGGCCTCCATTTTGAAACTGTTTGCATTTTAATGTATAAGGTTGGCACAGGGATGTAGTGGGGCTTGATGGACAATGGGGTTTGTGTTCGTGTCGTGTGTGTGGCGCGCGCAGCGCGCGCGTACACGTGCGCCCCTGGGTGCTCTCATGGGAGCAGGGGTGGGTGATGTCTGCTATTCATAATTGTAGCATCCATTTTATCCACTATGTGGCAGCCTCACAGGATCCCCAAGGCAGCCAGCCTGTTCCCTATGGTATGCAGACACTGTGGCTTCCACACTCAAAGAGGAGGAGGGGGTAATAATATGTATGGCTGAGTTATGTGGGGTTTTGTGTGTGTGTGTGTGTGTGTACGTGTGTGAGACACAGAGAGAGAGGGGGAGAGAGAGAAAGAGTGAGAGAGAGTGAGAGCAGGATAAAGAAAGAGACAAAGAATAAATACAGGGAGACAGAGAAGAAACAAGCGATAGTGTGACGGGAGGTGAGAGAGAAAGAGAGAGGTCCTGTTATACCTTTGAGCTTGTGGAAAAGAGAAAGCTCCGAGAGGGGTCAACTTCAGCTGCTGATTTGTGGCTCCAATCCACAAAATCTTCAACATTCGACACAATGCCCGACACAAATGAGGTGTCATCAGCAAACAGAACTAAGTTAAGCAACATACTTGCTGTCTGTTTGTTAAATTCAACCCAAAGGAGATATTTACGGCACTGAGCAACACTGGCTAGCTGCCTGGATAAGGGAATTTCAAAGTCATGTAGCTATGTGGCAAGCAACATGTACCTGAGACGTGGAGCGAATCCATGCCGCTCCCAACTCGAGAGTACAGCAGCACTACAGAAATAATGTGCCTTTCAACATAGCACTCCAAAATATCAAAGCGACAGGGTGCTCTGTAAAACAACAGTGACAATTTGTTCACATAGGCATGGAGTGCAGTCCACACAACAGCATCTCAAGTCTGTTGACAATCGCTGCACAGGGCTCTGAACCACACACTACAATCATTATTCCAAGAAAAGCAGAGGGCCTGGCTGAGTGCACTCTCAATACCATTATATATCCCATCAAAGCACACTGCAAGCATGCGAAGACAACTGTTGTCAACCTGAAAGGCGGCATGGTACAAGGCACAGGAAATATATAAAATAAGCCGAAGGAAGCCATACAAATGATCTCCCACACAGGAGGAACAGGTGATAACAAGTGTCTACGTAAAAAGATGGATTTTGTATGGGGGGGGGCATCCTTTCCACCCACTCCATGCCTATCAAGCATCCTTCTTTGAAATGAATGGGTATGATTTGGCTCTGCTATTCTGCAATCAGCGAGCCTTGTTTCAGCTGAAAATCATATCTCACTCCAGCACCATTCAGCCAGAAGGCAAGCCAGCCCCACTAAAAAAATAGAAAATAAATTTTAAAAAATTAAAAATTAATAAATATATTATTCTATTAGCGAAGAAAAACGTTTGTTCACCTGAAAATACCAGTCTTAAAGCACACTTTCACTGTTGCTACCGGCTCCAGCACAATGGCAGCACATTATCTGAGGCTGTGTGTGTGTTGGTGGTGGTGGTTGTGGGGGGGATTAATGATTACTCACACACTGGACTAGAAACAAAATGAGTTGAATAAACACCGAGAAATAAAAGCTGATCACAGGAGTCGGAGATGTGAGAATAAAAAGGGGGGGGGATGTTAAATCAATGGGATTTAAATAGGAGTTGTGGCTGGATTTGCCAGGCTGACGGCTTCCCTATCTGGGTGTCAAGCATGTACCGTGGGTGTGCTAAACACACATCTAAACATCCCCCAAATCCCCAGGCACCTTTGAGAGCAAAAGAATCTGGAAAACAGGCCGACTGAAGGAACCGAGAGAAAGGGAGAAAGAGCGGGAAAGCAAGATCTGGGTGTTGTGTGTGGTTTGTATAAGCGCGAGAGAGAGAGAGAGAGAGAGAGAGAGAGAGAGGAGAGAGAGAGAGAGAGAGAGAGAGAGAGTGAGAGAGAGAGAGAGAAAGAGAGGAGAGACGAGAGAGAGAGAGAGAGAGAGAGAGAGAGAGAGAGGTAGAGAGAGAGAGAGAGAGAGAGAGGAGAGAGACGAGAGAGAGAGAGAGAGAGAGAGAAGGGAATCACTGGGTACC